>NC_056743.1:1572184368-1572271868 GCF_019279795.1 Protopterus annectens
TATGCTATTCCAGACTGCAGAGCAACTCAGTTTTTCTGTCTGACTGTGCTTATGCAGGAAATAATGACCTGTAAGGGCATTTGATTACTGCTCACAGCTTTAAAATGGCCTAGCCCTAAACTGTGTTTTGGTTATTGTTCCCAATACAAACTAACGCAAAATCAAAGCGTGCAATGCTAATTAACAATATGCTATTACCAAAAATGTTCTGTTTAAGTATAAACTGAACATGCATGTTGAATTACAATCTTAGTTGCATGGTATTTTGCTTAAAAGCTCCATCCACAACCCCTTTTTCCCCATTTGGCACATACGGTCAGGGTGTCGGTTCAACAGTGGCATTCATCTCAAGGCAAGGTTTACACTGCTGGGTGGCTAGCCCTGCCACAGTAGTTCATCTGTACCACTCACTTTTTTTTCACTCACCAATTAAGAGTGTCCAGTCCACCTACTGCATGTCTTTGGAATGTGGGAGGAAACTGGAGCACCTGGAGGAAACCCACACGACCACTGGGGCATGGATACTTTGCACAGAAGGCACCCCAGCCAAGAATTGAACCCGAAAACCTCTTGCTGTGAGGTGACAATGATAACTGCTGCATCACCACAGCACTCAAAAGGTTATGGGGTTCAATTGTATTATCTAATTAAAAGAAATAGTTACCTAGTGACTCATCATGTCTAATGTTACTGCATCAGCATTTCATTATTTAGTGAGTGAAGTTAATGCATCCACAACTGTCAGGCATGTTTGAGTACATCCCTGAAATTCAAGGTCACACAACCTAGGGGGCTGTGGAGAAAACACATTCAGTAAATCACTAATTTGATGAATTGTTGCTCCAATGGGTTCAGTTGTAATTGCTTATTAGGAATCCAAAAATAAGAGCATGTAAAAAGGTTTTGGACTTACAGGGCCCATGACTTTTTTAACTGTATGTTTACAAAGTCTATGTTTAATTTATACACATGATAAGTGTACTGTTTCAATGTGATTTATTTTATTTGAGACCTGGGCATAAAATGAATGAGGGAAACCTGGGCAGAACACAGATGTCTTCTTCTGTTCTTCATTATTCATTGCATTGACTGTTAACGTTGGTTTCATAGTAACTCATCAAACTGAGTTATAGCCCAAGTAATAAACACACAAAAAGTCAACAATGGCAACACTGACTTTTATAATAAAGCAAAAAATCAAACATTTAATAGGAGGCAAGCCACCTTACTCCTCCTGTGATGAAATGGAAGCATATTAAAGCAGTCAAGGTAGTGAGTCAGGCAGATGGCCACTGAATGTCAATAAGTGATTATACATCAAAATAACAGGATGTGATGGAATATGGGTCTATAGGAAGCAGTCTGGCATGGATATCTAGACATGAAAAAATAAATAAAAATACATCAGTGTGACAAACCAAAATGCTGCCAGCCAAGCTAGCTGGAATTTTGTAAATAATTATATGTGACTTGAAAATATTAATATAGTTTATATAAAGTGTGAGGCTGCCAGCCCAGCTGTCTGGAATTTTGTAAATAATCATATGAAATTTGTGAATATTAATGAGATCCATAGGCTTGTCTTACAAATGTAAGAGAACTATATATGTGTGTATATTAAACTACTGGTGCAGAAGTATGTGGTGAACTGTATGTTATGGACTGAGCTTCAAGAATGCAACCACAGTGTACCCTACTGGAAAAGAACAGACATGTATATACCTGTGCAAATGTATGTTTTGATAGCATAGTTGGAACATACAGATTTAACTTGCAAACCTTCAAGGAAATAAGTTGAAAAGTAAAGAGTTTTACAATGTGCTATAAAGTTAGTTAATACAGCAAAAAGACAGGATGTCTACAGCTAGAGTTTTTCCTATTGTCTGGAAACAGAAATAATTACTAGGTTTCAAATGTAAACGTGTTAATTGCTTTACAATTTCTAGTTCTAGGTAAACTTCTGAGAGATAAGTATTTTTCACAGAGAAATGTTAAATTCTGTTGGTATCTGTTTAGCCTGGAAACTAGAGGCAGGTGAAAAATAGTGATGTCATCCAGCTGACCCAGCAGTAATGCGTATTATTAATTTAAGAACTATCTCTCAGAGAATGTCTGTGTATTTTGTATTTGTCTTTCAATCTGACAACATCCTCTCATCAGCACTTGCCTTGCTAATAGTAAGTAACTAGATTAAAATTATTTATTTTAGAGATAGATAGGAATATAGTAAAGATTAATGTGGATGTTTTCTGTATCCATTTGAGACTGTCCTGCAATGTTGTTTTAAAATATTTCTTCTGATTCTGAACTCTTTAGTCACTGTATTGAGTTATTGAGTATTGTCTTGTTCTTAAACCTTTTAATTGTGGCTGGTTTGTTTAAAGATATGTAAGGTCTTAGAGTACTTGTATATGTATTTTGTGACACTTTATAGGCCACTCCATTAGCCTTACTATTGGTCACACTTCCCATTTGGATAATAGTAACATTACACAGTAAGATTGGTCACCCCTTGGGAAGGGCCTTAAAATAGTGGATAAATGGGTTCTGGTGGCAGTGCTAACTACCTTATGGTTTAGGCAGAAGGGGTCATAGCTAGTAAACCTGTGCCAGCCTTTCCCAGGTATGTGTTTGTGTATAAATCAAATCTCAAAATGTGTGTGTGTGTGTGTGTGTGTGTGTGTGTGTGTGTGTGTGTGTGTGTGTGTGTGTGTGTGTGTGTGCATGTCAGCTACTTGGGCAGGGACATGAAGCACCAGTTGGACAGAGAGAGTGCTGGGAGGAGTTGGCTTAGAACCCTGGCTAAGGACTGTACTCTATAGCTGTGCCAGTGGGGAGTCTTACTGGGGATTTGGAGAAAGAGGCAGAAACCAGCCCCAGACTGACTTTGATCTCTGTGTGCTCTTAAGGGAAATTGTACTTTACTGTGTGTGTACTTGTCATTCCCCCAATGTGGACATCCCTCACTGGTGCTAGTGGTGAGGATTGAGGCTCCTTGATTACTGGGCCAGTGCAGAGGTGTCACAATCAGAACTTAGCATGTGCAGAAAATGGTTCCTATTCCTGCTTGAGATGTCATAAATAAAGGAAGGAACAGTGTGGAAGTAAGTAGCTCAATGCTATTAAACTGATTTGAGATAATATTTGTAAAAGTTGATGCAGAGGTAGTGTGCTAACTAGACGGACCTTATGTAATTATTCTGTGAGAACCTAATTAATATTTTATTAGGAAATATGTTGATGCTGTTGGATATAAAGGGAGTGCAGAATCAAAATATAACTGAAAATGGAAGTATTGTTCTCTTCAGAAGACTAGCAAGATATTCTAAGGAATCACTGTGTATATGATTGGAGTGTGAAGGTATTAGTCAATGAGGAGAAAGGAGAAGAAAACTAAGAAGATAGAAAGTTGAAAGGAGCAGAGTGGTACCTAGAATTCAAATAAAATGAAGGAGGTCATAGTATCATCACTGTTCAATAGGCAGATACGGGCAGATGAAGGATTGGTGCAGTTACAAAAGGCCTTGAAAGTGTTTTTTGAGGTTGTCTTGGGTAGGGTTATTGAGTATGATGAAGCAAAATGGATTAACAGAAAATTAAAAATAATGCAGATAGACTTGCAGAGATCTTGAAAATTATATGATGACTTGAAAAAAGTACAAAAAATGCCTGATGCAGTGGAGAGCTTTATAGGGTGAATTGTTATGAACAAGGAACTCAAATATTATGGTGGGGCTGGTGACTCAAGAAGAAGTCAACAGTAGCAAGATGACAGTTAAATAAGCTGTATGAAATATTGATGTAATAGTCAATACAATATATGGCAAAGAGTTATGGATGAGGTTTGATGATTATGATGTTCTGAATGATCCAGAAACATGACTGGATGATGAAACAGGCTTTCGTATACTAGATTTTGTAGAGTTTCAAGTTTCAGCAGTTAAGAAAATTAAATATGAAAGAATAAATAAAGGGATTATAACACTAATTAAGCTTGGTCTAGGGATGAAGCCAAAGTTAGTAAAGACAACTCTAAATATGTTGATAGCAGAGATTAGACTTGAACAGCAAAATATATTTGGTGAACATATGCAGTATGACAGAGAAAGGTGAGGTGATAGTAGACAAAATGCAGTCTGCCAGTAGTTATAATCTAGGAGTATATTAGTCAGTCAAACTAAAGAAAGGGAAATAATTTTATGTGGAGATTTTAGTGCTAAAACACCTGTGTTTCAATGTTACGAGAACTGCCTGAAAAATAAATTAGATATTGAGATGAGAGACTTGAAGGATGATAAGATAAAGGTAAACATCTATTAAAGATAATTTTGGTATGGGATTTCATGGTACTGAATCATAGAAGTCATAGAAAATGCAAGGCAACTGGTCACATGGCCATTTACGCCTTGCTAGTACTTATACTTAGATCTTACCTCTTTTTTTCAAGTAGAGATGGGCCACTAATTTTTTTTTTAGGGGGATGAATTTATAAATACTCATTCAATTTTCTAACTTCTTATTAAAGGAAAGTAGTATGACTGTTGCTTGATCTGGAGTGGAAGTTTGTTCCAGTGAATGGTTAGTCATTGGATGACAAATCTGTCTGTCTGATCACTGTGATTTGTTTATTTGCTGAAGCAGGTTAAGATCTCTTGTTCCAGTGTTCACTAGAATGTTTGATTTGTGGAGATATAAGAAGTATTGAACTATTGGATTCCTGATGGCCTAAAAGCAAGCCACAGATGTCTAATATGTTTAGTAAGATACATCCCAAAAGGGACATTGTATTCTATGATGGGCCTGTTCAGTGTGGAATACATAGAGGCAAGGACTTATTTGGATCTATTGGAGATACCCATTGTGATCAGCTAGCTGCACCAGATAAGATATCCTAACCATTGTTGCAACCTGATGATCAAAGTAAAGGGAATTATTTACCCTCGTTCCAAGGGCATTAACAATATCTTCATTTTGGAGTCGGGTGTTGTCTATAAGCTAGGTTGAGGGATAGTTTACTAAATGTTACAATATTGCACTTTTTAGTATTTACTTTTAGCTCATTTTCTTTGCACCAGCTATTAAGTTCAAGTTGTAGCTTCTATTTGTCAGAAGAGAATTTGAGGATGACAGCCAGTTTATAATTGTCAGCAAACTTGGTTAACTAGAGAGCCATACTTTGGATTTGGAGATCAGAAAAGTATATACCAAACTGTAGAGTTCTTAGTATGGATCTCTGAGGGACCTCATTTATTACCTTTTTGCTCTCTGAGGATGCACCTGTGTGGTTCTGTCCTTCAGCAGAAATGGTAGACATTTAATTAATCAAGGTTATGCATTTTGTACAAGAAAAGTAGGATTTGTGATTGATTACGTATTGATATCTGCAGATTTGGTATCCTGATCTAATTAGAGATTGGACATAAGATCAGAGAATGACTACTTATTGCTGAAGACAAGGTCAAAAGGATGGTGTGAATCACAACAAAATGTGAGGTATGCGTATGCACTGAATATATCTTTTTGTAGGCAAATAAGAGGAGATATGATGACCTCGGAATGCAGCACTTAGTAATCAAAATGTTAGATCAAATGCGCAAAACAGAGGGTAATGTACCAAAACTGTTGAAAAATATTTTATGAAGAAGTAGTGAGGTATTCAAAATGAGAAGGAACCTAAATGAAAATTTACATACAGAGCATAAGGACTATTTATTGCACAGTAAGACAAAGAAAAAAATAATATATAAAACAATTATTAAAAAAGGAATGAGGCGAAGGGATGATAAAAGTTAGGTTAGATAGGAGATTAGCTTGTAGAAGGTGCATACAAGGAGAAAAACCTCAATATGGTGCAGTTAAATGGTAAAGAGTGTTGCGTACAATGAAAACAAATATGGAAAAAAGTTTTGACAGCAAATAGTGTGGTTTGTCATCATTTCCTGGAAGATAAATGTTATAATCTTAAAAGCAAAGGGTCTTATCCACTGGAGCAAAAGTGGATGTTGATGAGAAATAATTTCAGGATTGAAAATTGTATAAAAAAACTTGAAGAGAAATAAATCAGCAGATGCTGATGTATGAGTAATGAGTTACATCTGTCGTACCCCCCCTTACACGCAGACACACACACACACACACACACACACACACACACACACACACACACACACACACACACACACACACACACACACACACACACTCCTGAAGTGGGTAATTGTATTAGGCAAGTTTTTATGTGGGTCTAAAGAAAAATTGCAGAATCATTGATGTAAAGAGTTATAGTCCTGAGTTGTAAGAAAAGGGTTCAAACTAACCCAAAAGTCTACATTGAAATTCTTTCTGCTTTTGTTGGAGGACATCAAGATGGTAGTAGTTCAGTCCACCATACCTATAGCTCTAGGTAATGCCTAGCCTAGATCATGTCATGTATCCTAATTTTGTAGCTGCCATCATAATAACCCATCAAATTATTCTGGTAGCACTGGTGCAAGTGATAAAAAGTGATCATTGTTGTTGTGAACACCATGCTGAGCCCTTCCTGCTGACATTCTGCATTAACATGTAATACTTCTCAATATATAATTGTGAATGCAACAGTCCAAAGCCACTCCAAAGCATGTCTCAGTACATGTGCTTGTGATTCCAGAGTATCATCTATCACAGGGCTGTGCTTGTCAGTGTGAACATGCTGCTAAATGATACATGCAAGATGAACTCAGTATGTGAGAATAACATGGTGTGTGACACAACCATTAAATGATTTAGAGACATTTTTGCTAAATGGCTGCATAATCCACAGAAAGATATGAACTTGTGTGGCTTTTGAATGGACCATCATTTATTCGCAGTTTAACTGTGGAACTAAATATGATTAGAAATTAAATACTGTAAGATAATTCTCTGGTTATATAAAAGTTATAGTTTATGTTTAATTTTTCAGCTGTGGTCACCTGTCAAATGGCAGATACAAAATAGTATAAAATAATTATATAATGTGAAACATTCTCCAGAAGTATTTGTATAGTATGACAGTGGTCTAGGTACTAGTAGCCAAGGAAAGACTGCTGGGACATGCAGTATAATATACACCTTAGCAATAGTAGCAACAAGCAGAATGCATAAAAGGTACCATGGTCAAATGGGGCCGTAGGTAGTGTAATGGGCCATCCCCCCAACCATTCTAGTATTACATTACTTGGCTACTCTCCCCACTTACCATAAACACTGCTCAAACCTGTCAGTGTGCATACTAGTTTCTTTGTTACTTTTTTAAGGATTAGAGATTTAGATTTCACTTAAAAAACTTCAGATTTTAGAAGACAAACATTTTTAGCCATTTGCTAAACAAAACTGTTTCACATTGAAAACAGACTTAGCATGAGCAAACATACATGCCTCTACCCTTGAAACTCAAATTCATTAAAAGTAAATTGAAACTTGCATTAATTGAAAATGTATTTGTTCTATGGCGGATTAACTGTACCTTGGGCTCCAGGCATTTTTAAACCATGACCCCCCACACTTTTTTAGAACCTTGTATGAATACATGCGTTCTTTGATTTACCTCCCTGATTGTTTTAAAGTATATTTTCTCTTTAATATAGCAATATTGTCTAATAGAGGAATAGTTAACTAATAATGAAAACTCCAGTTTCAGAACATTTTAACCATAACAGGTCACTCAAACTGCCGTCAATATAATCTACCAAAATCTGCACTCAGCAATTACAGCCACTTTATCGAATGTAAATGCATCAAGTCTGATTGTGATAAAAATGGCCACAGTAAAAGTATTCCAGTTTGCTTTACACAAATGCACAGTGATCTTGTAAAGATGGACTAATGACAACTTTTATCAGTGAACCAGGGTCAGTCATTTTTATCCACAAGCATCCCCAAAACTTAGTAATTCTAGCTATATTGTTGACTGCATTATTTTCAGATGTCTGTGTCAAAAAAAAAAAATAATAATGACCAAAGTCACATTTTTCAAATTTGTTTCATATAAACACACAGTAGCTGAAGTATTCCAACTAAATTCACATACACTAGTCCTGCAAAACCAGATTAAAGGCTGTTTGAAAATGGCCAGATAAGAGTGCAAGGCATTTTTATACACAGAGCCCCTTCACCAGCAGTTATAGCTACTTTGTTAACCGTAAACTCCCCTTGTTATGAAGAAATAAAATTACATGCACTTTATGGCTAGTTTTAGATTAACCACATGAAACTGTATAAAGATCACTGGCATTCATTTAAATAGAGTGCGGCGGTGGTGCTGAGGTAGTGTTGTCACCTCACAGTTAGACATTGCCCGTTCGATTCTCAGTTAGAGCGTCTTCTGTGTGGCGACATGCGTGAATGGGCGTTCCTTCATTGAAGGTTGTGCGTTAGACCTGGCAAGCCAGCACATAAAAATCTACTGCCAATCATTAGCGTACCGGAGTTCTGCTGTGGCGACCCCTAACCGGGAAAAGACAAAAGACACAGCATATATGAGACCATAAAAATATTAGCTATCTGATAACATATGCTAAGTTAACATGCACAATCCTGGCAGAAGTAAAAGTAATCTGAATTCCAAATTAAAGAGAACTGTTACTAATGCAAAGGTTACTGCTGGCAAACAACATTTCATTTCATTGCTTCATCTACTGTGCCTTTGAAGAATATATTGTCTATGTTGCTTTAAAAAATGGTGTGCTGGTGATATTACCATAAAACGTCCTGAACTAGATCTGATATGCAGTATGAAATGTGTGGCAAACAACGACAAGAGGTTCATAGTTACTAGACATGCAATCCTGAATACATTTAATAAACCAAGGCTAAAGTCCCGATAGCTCAAAAGCACTGCATTTTTTAAGAAACGTTCTCAGTGTCACACAGTAGGTAAATGAAGGTAGAAAGATTCAAACTCTGCACTCTTGCCAAAGGAAGTATATCATTAATAAGGCCTAGCTTTTTGCACCATCTGCCAGAGTAACAGTTTTTAATTAAATGCAGAAATTCTTTACAGTCTGATCTTGTAGAAGAGTGTATTGCAGTAATAATCAATAATGACTACCTAATGGATGCTGAAGATCAGACTGTTCTGATTATTCCAAATAATGCAGACTATATAACCTGACAAATGTGAACTCCTTTGAATTTGTTGGAGGCTGTAAAGAAGGGACTGCAAAACATTACTGCACTGCAACATGGTTAGACTACAAAAATGCAACATAATGGGAATATATATCACAAACTCGACATATTAAAGAATTAACTCATTCTTTAGTGCAATGAATAAAGAAAAAAAAGCAAACATTATAAGAAACATTTGAAGTATTATGCAATTAGCATGCCTTTTGGGGGGACTTACATGTTTGCAGGATACCTACATCTCATTTTGACCTGCCTCCTTCTCTGTCATCAAGAATATTTATACCCCTCAACATCACTCAGTGAAGGTCTGACCTACTTGGATGGCTAATATTGTTGTGTTGTAGCAGTAGACACCTTCAGAGTCACTGGAGCTGGGTCACGCACAAGTGGATATCACCTACATTTGGATTTCATTTAAACTGCATTTCAAGACTTACAGAAAAAAAAAAACACTGATATCCATTAAAAAAAAAGAAAACAGTCTGACACTGAAAACAGACTTACCATGAGATAAAGTAAGCCTTTCATTAAAACTCAAACTTAATTAAAATAAATCAGGCAACCCATTATATTACAAGACACGTGCTGGGATTCATACTCAAACAGCATGTAGGGAAGCACTGATTAGTGCCTAAGATGTGAAGGATGTGGCAATGCAAAAGTCAGATATGAAGCACATTTGCTAGCAGCCCACTGGATGCAAATGTCCCTTATTAGGAAGAGTCATGGAGTACAGTCTGGGGAAGTAACTTGGCAGAATGCTGTAAAAGACAAATAAAGGCTGAGGGGAATCGTACCAAGTACTAGAGAAACTGCTGTAGCCCAAACAATGCAATCCATACCTATGCGCCTGCAGAAAAGAAGCCAAGATAAAAATATATTCATAGTAAAATAGTAACATTAAACTTGTAGCTAACTAAGCACCGTCAACAATCAAACAAGGAAACCAAGGGTTTCCTCAAAATAGCATGATGCTCTTTTTTATTGCAATCAATTTCCTTCTTTTATACCATAACTGACATTGACTGACTGCACTTCTCAGTGATTTAGAAAAGTTAATGTAAGTCT
Organism: Protopterus annectens; assembly: GCF_019279795.1. Classification (NCBI taxonomy): domain Eukaryota; kingdom Metazoa; phylum Chordata; order Ceratodontiformes; family Protopteridae; genus Protopterus; species Protopterus annectens. The sequence continues at coordinate 1,572,194,587 of NC_056743.1, forward strand.
GGTAGTTAGTCTGGAGGATTAAGGCTTGTCTCCAGTGCATGAGAAGTACCTTACTCTGTTGCATTCACTCATTGCTGGACTTCTGCTACTGTTTGCACCTTGCTCTCTTGCATGCACTCATTCCTGCATTTCCAAGTGCTGCTGCCTTACAAGGACTGGAATGACTGTTTCTCTTGCTGTCCAAGAGATTGTCACCACTTTTTGCTGTATTTCAAAACTTGTATCAATTATTGGAAGTCTCTCATTGGCTCTGTGTCACGAACTTCATGCGGAGCCACTGAAAGAGATTTATTCCAGAGACATTGGTTTGAACTTTTTTTTTTAAACAGCTCAGCTTGAGCTTTTTTTTTAATTATTAGTATTGGGTTTGGACTTTTAATTTTTAAATATCATAGCTTAGAGTTTTTTTTTTTTTTTTTTTTTATAATTATCAGTATTGGGTTTGAACTTTTCTTATTTTTCTAACTAGGTCAGCCTGGACTTCTTTTTTAATAATTAGTGTTGGGTTTGGACTTTTCAGTTTTTGAAAGAGCCCAGAGTGGACTTTTTTTTTAAATTATCAATGTTGTATGATGGGCCCTCCAACCAGCACCAAGCCCTAGGCAATTGCCTAGATTGCCTTGTGCTGGATCTTGCCTTGCTTACAAGGTGTATGAAATTGGGTATGTGTTCCATCACAACCGGAGTGGTTTCATGTCAACTGCTGACCTGGGTCATATATGCATTGTGCCCTTTATCTGTCCCCATTAGATCTGCCATACTTTGAAATTATATTACCTGATACATTGGACATCTGCTGTGTTTGAATATATTATAATATTGCATATGTAAGACATGAGCTGAATGTGCTCTTGGAATGGTGTCACCACAGGTGAGTATGGATATGCAGGCAGATATGCAGGGAAAATACACCAGTGGTCCCTATCTCAGGAGATAGTAGCATGTCAGATCTGCTAGGATTTGCATCCTGTGCATGTTTGCCCTTTGCATTCATGTTGAGTATGCATTTTTATAGTCCTTATATTTATTCAGGTATCAGCATGCTCAGAGGAAGACAAAATGAAACTGGAAGGCACAATGTAGAGATGAAGGATAGATGTTAGATTACATGCAAAGCAGTACTGCTCAGAGAGAGAGAGAGAGAGAGAGAGAGAGAGAGAGGCTGTAAGTCAAATATTACAAAGGAATTCTGGAAAGCTGAGTCAGAATGTGTCAGTTTTTGTAGCTGTGTGGTACTGGGCTTTAATTAACTAAGACCAATATCATGAACTTCAAGTTGGAAAAAAGGTAGAGTAGATGGGTCTAGCAGTATTGATCTTTTTTTCAAAGCCTATATTTTATTTCCTAAGCAGTTCAGAAACTTATACAGCTTTTTCAAGAAAACAGTTAGGGGTTCACTGTTTGCATTTCTTGAAAAATACTTGTATGTTTCCTTCCTGAAACAACATTTCATTTTTAAGCTTGCCTTTCATAATCTAGTCAATAGTCTTTGAAGTTTCTGTCTTTACAATTGATATGTTGCTTTTTTAACATCACTTAGATCATTTTCTGCTATACTTCTGTCATTCTGAAAGTATTATTTCCAACTTCAAGTGCTTTAAAGTGTATATGCCTAAAGAAGTAAGTTATATCAAAGTAGGTGTTTAAGACTACTTTTGAAAGCACGTTTACACTTCCAGAGATGAAGGAAATGACCTTTGCTGCTTGCAGTCATAGGTGAAGCCCATAGGAACATATTGATTTCTTGTCATATTTCCCATTTTCCCTTAAAACCTTATTTTGGAAACTGTCATGCAATACCCAGATGAAGTATATACAGATTGAGAGACAGTGGATGATACCTTCTTGACATTCTTGACAGCATTAAAAAAACACAAAAAACAAGAAATGGGCTCAAATTAGGAGAATATTGTTTATTTCTGTTCCTTAATATACTTTAATTAGGTAACATCAGTTAAAGTACAGAATTTCTCATTAGACGGAGGTGATGGTAAAACACTATCATGTATGCAACTTGTTTTACAGTATAACTTGAAAAAAAGATGATTCCAAATCCAATTCCAAAATGGCTGTGGAGAATACTTACTACTGTCTTCTTTCTTTTCAAAGACTTTTGTTATCTTCTTTGTGTGAATTGCTTATTCAAAATGTCTTTAAGTAATGAAAATGAGTGACACCTCATCTAATTTAGGCATTATGTTGATTAAACTAATTTTCTCTAGACGTGGGTTTCCAGATAATCTTATCTCAGACAATTGCCCTTAGTTTGTATGCCAAAAGTTTTATAAATGTGCATATGAGTGAAAGTTCTGACATATTTACTGCAGGTCTGAAGTATCGATAGTACACAGAAGAAAGTGCAATACAAGCTATTAAGAGTGATGCTAGGGCATATCAAGACTGTTATCTAGCCTTACTAGAATATAAACAGTGTACAACAGCCTGATGGGCTATCTAGCCTTACTACTCTATGGAAACGTGTACTACAGCCTGATGGGCTACCTAGCCTTACTAGTCTAAGGAAACAGTGTACTACAGCCTGACGGGCTATCTAGCCTTACTAGAATATGGACACAGTGTACTACAGCCTGACGGGCTATCTAGCCTTACTAGTCTATGGAAAAAGTGTACTACAGCCTGAGGGGCCATCTAGCTTTACTAGACTATGGAAACAGTGCACTACAGCCTGATGGGCTACCTAGCCTAACTAGTCTAAGGAAACAGTGTACTACAGCCTGACGGGCTATCTAGCCTTACTAGTCTATGGAAACAGTGTACTACAGCCTGATGGGCCATCTAGCCTTACTTAACTATGGAAACAGTGCACTACAGCCTGATGGGCTACCTAGCCTAACTAGTCTAAGGAAATAGTGTACTACAGCCTGACGGGCTACCTAGCCTTACTAGAAAATGGAAACAGTGTACTACAGCCTGACGGGCTATCTAACCTTACTAGAATATGGACACAGTGTACTACAGCCTGATGGGCTAGCTAGCCTTGCTAGTCTATGGGAATAGCGTACTACAGCCTGACGGGCTATCTAGCCTTACTAGAGTGTGAAAACAGTGTACTACAGCCTGACGGGCTATGTAGCCTTACTAGAATATGGAAAAAGTGTACTACAGCCTGACGGGCTATCTAGCTTTACTAGAGTATGGAAACAGTGTACTACTGCCTGATGGGCTATCTACCCTTACCAGTCTATGGAAACAATGTACTACAGCCTGACAAGCTATCTAGCCTTACTAGAATATGGACACAGTGTACTACAGCTTGATGGGCTAGCTAGCCTTACTAGAATATGGACACAGTGTACTGCAGCCTGACGGGCTAGCTAGCCTTACTAGTTTATGGGAATAGCGTACCACAGCCTGACGGGCTATCTAGCCTTACTAGAGTGTGAAAACAGTGTACTACAGCCTGACGGGCTATCTAGCCTTGCTAGAATATGGAAAAAGTGACTACAGCCTGATGGGCTATCTATCCTTACTAGAATATGGAAACAGTGTACTACAGCCTGATGGGCTATCTAGCCTTACTAGTCTATGGAAACAGTATACTACAGCCTGACGGGCTACCTAGCCTTACTAGTTTATGGGAATAGCGTACCACAGCCTGACGGGCTATCTAGCCTTACTAGAGTGTGAAAACAGTGTACTACAGCCTGACGGGCTATCTAGCCTTGCTAGAATATGGAAAAAGTGACTACAGCCTGATGGGCTAGCTAGCCTTACTGGAATATGGAAACAGTGTACTACAGCCTGACTGGGTATCTAGTCTTACTAGAATATGGACACAGTGTACTACAGCCTGATGGGCTAGCTAGCCTTACTAGTCTAAGGAAACAGTATACTACAGCCTGACGGGCTACCTAGCCTTACTAGTCTAAGGAAACAGTGTACTACAGCCTGACAGGCTATCTAGCTTTACCAGAATATGGAAACAGTGTACTACAGCCTGACTGGGTATCTAGCCTTACTAGTCTTGAGAAACGGTGTACTACAGCCTGACGGGCTATCTAGTCTTACTAGTCTATGGAAACAGTGTACTACAGCCTGATGGGCTACCTAGCCTTACTAGTCTATGGAAACTGTGTACTATAGCCTGATGGGCTATCTAGCCTTACTAGTCTATGGAAACAGTGTACTGCAGCCTGACGAGCTATCTAGCCTTTCTAGAATATGGAAACAGTGTACTACAGACTGATGGGCTACCTAGCCTTACTAGTCTAAGAAAACAGTGTACTACAGCCTGACGGGCTACCTAGCTTTACTAGTCTACAGAAACAGTGTACTACAGCCTGATGGGCTAGCTAGCCTTACTAGACTATGGAAACAGTGTACTACAGCCTGACGGGCTATCTAGCCTTATTAGAATATGGAAACAGTATACTACAGCCTGATAGCTATCTGTCCTTACTAGAATATGGAAACAGTGTACTACAGCCTGACGGGATATCTAGCCTTACTAGAATATGGACACAGTGTACTGCAGCCTGACAGGCTAGCTAGCCTTACTAGTCTATGAGAATAGCGTACTACAGCCTGATGGGCTATCTAGCCTTACTAGAGTATGAGAACAGTGTACTACAGCCTGATGGGCTATCTATCCTTACTAGAATATGGACACAGTGTACTACAGCCAGATGGGCTAGCTAGCTTTTCAAGTCTAAGGAAACAGTGTACTACAGCCTGATGGGCTACCTAGCCTTACTAGTCTAAGGAAACAGTGTACTACAGCCTGATGGGCTATCTAGCCTTACTAGAATATGGAAATAGTGTACTACAGCCTGACAGGCTACCTAGCATTACTAGTCAAAGGAAACAGTGTACTAGAGCCTGACGACCTATCTAGCCTTACTAGTCTAAGGAAACAGTGTACTACAGCCTGACGGGCTATCTAGCCTTACTAGAATATGGACACAGTGTACTACAGCCTGATGGGCTACCTAGCCTTACTAGTCTATGGAAACAGTGTACTACAGCCTGACAGAATACCTAGCCTTACTAGAATATGGAAACAGTGTACTACAGCCTCCTGGGCTATCTAGCCTTACTAGAATATGGACACAGTGTACTACAGCCTGATAGGCTAGCTAGCCTTACTAGTCTATGGAAACAGTGTACTACAGCCTGATGGGCTATCTAGCCTTACTAGAATATGGAAACAGTGTACTACAGCTTGACGGGCTATCTAGCCTTACTAGTCTATGGAAACAGTGCACCACAGCCTGATGGGCTATCTAGCCTTGCTAATCTATGGAAACAGTGTACTACAGCCTGATGGGCTATCTAGCCTTACTAGAATATGGACACAGTGTACTACAGCCTGATGGGTTATCTAGCCCTTACTAGTCTATGGAAAACGTGTACTACAGCCTGATGGGCTATCTAGCCTTACTGGAATATAGACACAGTGTACTACAGCCTGATGGGCTATCTAGCCTTACTGGAATATAGACACAGTGTACTACAGCCTGATGGGCTATCTCTGTTGCTGTTACTGATGGGGAAAAGACGCAAGATGAAGTTGCCAGAGCCTTCAGCATTGCTTTGGCCTTTGGCTATAGGAATTTTGGCAAGAAGATGAGCAAAATAAAAGACATATTATTAGAAAATTGTAGGAAGTTTAAGTCCAGAGTCAGAATGCAAAATACAGCTAATACAAATTGTCCATTAAAACTTATCCTGACAAAAATTATGTAGTCTGGTGAGGAATATTCCTGTACTGTAGCAAAGATAAGTTACAGTTTGATTCATAAATTCATAATGTTCTTGACTGGATCATTCTCTCTACTTTAATATTTGACTGATGGAATTCTGTATCTGATGATGTTATGTGTGAATTCCCACAATTTGATAATGTACTGAAATTCCTGGCTGGAAAATTAAGGACCATTGTCAAGTGCTACTTGTTTTGTTATTCCATGTCTAGAAAATGTCAATTTCATAACTGGTATGCCCAGTTTTGTTGTAGTTTCTTTCAAATAAACAGTTTCATGATTCTTGAAGTTGTAGTCTACAACCAAAAATGAGTATATTATACTGAAACAGATCAAAAGCCAATTTCCTCAATGGCATAAAACTAATTTCATGTGGAATTAGCTCCTCTTTTTGATTCTGATTCCAGAACATGCAATATATTCCATCATCATTAAATCATTTGATCATTTAGCACAGACATTTTCTGCCAAAACCTATTTGCACTCTTTCATTCCAAAGATAACATCATTCAACATATTCAACCTTTTAGTTTATAGTTGTGTAAGGATAACTATTTTACACCCTTAAACACCAGTCCTTGCACATGTAACAGTACATCATTGAAAGGAAAGTATGGCTTGAGTAATGGGTGTATCTACTGAACTCTGTTCAGCCATTTTATCATGATGGCATCTCAGGACAGTTGTAGCCCTAAGACTTCCCTTGTAGCAGTTTTTAGCTCCTCTATGTTCTCAGTGGTCAGTGGTAACTGTGATACAATCCATAAGTGGACATTTTTGATCCTCCTTTAAACATATTTTGTGTATTATATATGAATTGGCTAAGCTTTTCTGACTTACATTGGACTTGTACATCACAGTTCTGCAGTGCTAATAGCATTTACTGCAGTACTGCAGGTGCAATGTATAATGACTTTTTAAAGCTTACTTGAAATGGCTTTTTGTTCTACCCTATTTTTTTTCTTTTTTGATTTCTCCAAGTCTTTTGGGTTTCTAATACCATGACAGGAATGACCCACTGTGGTGGTGCTGCGGTAGCGTTATCGCCTAACAGTAAGACGCTGTCCGGTTCGATTCTCAGCAAGAGCGTCTTCTGCGTGGAGACATGTGTGAATGGGCGTACCTTCGTTGAAGGTTGTGCGTCAGGCCTGGCAAGCCGGTACATAAAAATCAACTGCCAATAATTAGCGGACCGGAGTTCCGCTGTGACGACCCCTAACCGGGAAAAGCCAAAAGACACAAAAAATACCATGATGGGAATGGACCCCATTCCTAAGTCAGAGTATGATTAAAGTTCATGAAATTAGTATTATTTCACTCTTTGATGTTAGCCAAAAGTGCTCTTCGCAGTACCCGCAATGTGCCCAGCAATGACTCCTTCTGCAATTCATATGGTGTTACATGAATTGGTAACATATCTAAATATGATTGTAAATTATTTTTTATAAGACCAGTTGCTCCTACTACTATTGGAACTGTCTGGGTATCTTTCTTCCACATGGCTCTCATTTCTGCCTGCAGATCAAGGTATTTTATGACTTTGTGTCTCTCTGTACGCAAGACACTATAGTCACTATAGTCACTAGGTGTGGCAATTTCAATGATCAATGCTACTTTTGTCTTCTTTTCTTGGATCACTATGTCCGGTTTTCTAGCATCTATCTTTTGGACTGTTGGTATTGGGTAATCCCATGTGATGTAAACCATCATTTTCTATGATTGTCATGGTTACTGTAATGTAATCAATCAGTGTAGGGTGTATCTTATACATTTTAATCACCCTTTTATCCATGAATGTGGGATACTATCAAATGCTTTTTTGTAGTCAATCCATGCCATACTTAGGTTCTTCCCCTTCTTACAATTCTCCACTATAACTTTGTTTAACAACAAATGGTCCTTTGTTCTATATGACTTTCTTTTATTGCCCTTTTGTTCTACTGCCATAATTGAGTTTTCTTCTAAATGACTATAAACTCTGTCAGCGCCAATTCCCGTGTATAGTTTGTATATTGTCGGAATGCAAGTCATTGGTCTATAATTTTTAGGGTTGCTTGCAGGTTCACTCTTAAGTAAGAGCATTGTTTTTCCAGTGTGGTGTGTGTTTGGGGTGCATATATAAATAGTTCTTATTCATGGCTAAATCATCGTGCAAAGAAGTTAGTACTTTAAGCCAAAAGTTAGGTACTGCATTTGGGCCTGGGGTTTTCCAGTTAGAGGCTTTTCTCAACTTTATTTCAATCTCTCTAGTTGTTATTTCATCCGATTTCATATCATATACCTTTAAACGTCTTATTCTCTCTTCTATTTCTTCTATCCATTTAATATCTTTGTTATGTTCCATAGGATCTTCATAGATACTTCTCCAAAATGTATCTACTTCTTCTTTTTTTGGCGGTCTAGCTATTCCTTTTACCTTATTTCCGAGTTCTCTATAAAACTTTTTTGTGTCATCAATAATTTGTTTATTTTATGTTTTTCCCTTATATTTATCTTTGTATCTTCTAAGCCTTTCCACCTGTTTTGTAATTTTTAGTTTATTATCTCCAATAGTGCATAATAGATTCTGGTCTGTTCTAATACCACACATTGATTTTATCACATCTATCTTTCTTAATATTTTCATTGATCTGTTCCCTCTTCTTTAATTTTCTAACAATGACACTTCTTGTCTTAGCTGCTTTATAGTTTTCTCTATTCGATATTTCCATGGTGGTATTTGCTGTTGCCTCCTCTTTTTCCCTCACTACCCTATGTTCATGTGGTAGAACTTTATCAGTTATTAATTTAGCAGCACAGTAATATATTCTGTTTACTTCTGTTATATCACATGGGTCTCTATGGACAGTGATAATTATTGTGTTCATTTGTTTTATCAAGCTTCTGACTTTTGGGGTTTTATTAACCTTCTGCAGTCTATTTCTCTCATTGATCTTGATATATCTATCTTTGTCTATTAAATCAAGCAACTCTTCTCTTAACTTCTTTTCTTCCATACTGAGGGTACATCCCTTGTTTTACATTTCCTGTGGGCATTCTATAGAAAGTTCTGTAGTATCTTCTTGTGGCACATTCTCTTCAATTTCATCCTGTGTCTTTTGTTGTTCTGTCATATGGGAACTCACTGGCCTATCACTCAACACTGACTGCATCAGAGTTTCCACAGTTTCTTGTTTCTTTCCTTGCTGTCTAGCTTCAAATTAATGTTTATACTGGTTTCTTCTGGAAGGCTACAAAATATCTTGATATGGCACCTGACCAGTTACTTCCTGTTCCACTGGTTTCCCCTTAATTTGGATATCCATTGCTGTATCCTGTTGTGGTGTTTTCTGCATTTGATTTTCTACACTGAATCCTTCTCTTTGCAACTGTTCCATTACTTCAATTTCTATTTCTTTGACTTCTCCATTACTCTTCTCTTTTTCTACTTTTCCTCTTAGTCTTCTTGTTTTTTGTATTAATGATAACGATGAGAACAGAAGGAATCACCACAGGATAAAACTCCATATTCTAACTAAGACGTCTTTATTGGAAACAAGAAATGAGCGCTTTCACGTAGGTTAACTACGCTTCTTCAGATACAATTAGAAGTAAAAAATACACATCTTTTATACAAAATTTGGCGGGCAAATCAAACAATAATACAAGCAATAAATCAATTAACAAACTTATTAAGCAATCAAGCTCTTAAAGTGATTAAATTCTCAAAATATTGGAGTTCCTAACCCACTGAAGGCTCTCCGAGCATGCCACATATCCAATGTGCTTAATATTTAAATAACTTTTTAAAACATCCAGTCTCCAGTGATTAATATAGAACTGCACATTAATTACAGCGTAATTCTAAAAGGTTTCTACGATTTATATTAGCAATACACAAGATAGTGGAATAGTGCTGACAGGTAAACAATACATTTCCGTATGTCAGTTCGAAATAAAGTGTTATTGCTTTGGCTTATTTCTAATTCAGTTGAGAACTGCTGCAGTAGTATTTTTATATTTATATGTTTTTTGTATTGTAAAGTTTTCCATATCCATATTCCTTTGCCTATATTTTTCTTCAAATATCTTTGGTGCTGCTCTTTTTGTATTAATTAATTTTGCTTTCTCCTTTGCATAAATATTACACCATATTAATTCTCTTTTCCTTTCCCCTGTCCATATTTCTTCTTCACATGTCTCCTGGTCTTTTTGCTTTTCCTTATTCTGGGGACTCACTCCAGCATACTGTGATGTAGTCTGTCTTAGACCTTCTACATTAAATCCTTCACTTTGCAGGCACTCCATAACTTCAGCTTCTATTTCTTTAACCTTTACTTTACTAATCGTCTTTTCTACATTATGTTTTTGTTTTATTAATCTTTTTATTGTGAAATTTTCCATATCTAGATGCCTATGCCTGTATTTCTCTTTGAATACTTTTGAGACTGCCTTCTCTGTATCAGTTAATGTACCTTTCTCCTTTGCATAAATATTGCACCATATCAAATCTCTCTTTCTTTCCCATGTCCATATCTCTTTTTTAGCTTTTTCAAATATCTCTCAGTTTTGTTGTTTATATTTTTCCATTTCCTCAAAGGTATCTTTTTCCAAAGAGATCAAAGTTTCTTGATCTATATACTGTTTTTCAAATATCAGTTGTATTAATGAAAGCAGATTTTTATCTGAAGCTCCTGACAGTTTTTCCTGCAAAAGTTTTTTCTTTCCTCTAATTTCTCTCTTAATCGTTTTATATATCTTGTAGCCGGAAATTCTGGGCTTCTTGCATAATAATAACAATATATAATTTCTTTCTTATACTCAGTAGTCCACTGTATCATCTTTATGGCTCTTTTTTGGCCAGTCAATTTTTGTCCTTTTTGTGGACTGCTGCTTCCTTCTACAACAGGGGGGGGGGGCATCCTCCTCCTGAGCCTGGCCTGGCCTCATTGTAGGAATATTTCTGCATTTTGAGGATTCTACACTGTCATTTTTTCCAGTCCTGGGACCAGTGTGCCTACCAAGATTGGGCACTTTTTTATCCTGGATCTTGTGCCCCCATTTATCTTTTTTCATTTTTGATTTACTTCTGGCCATGATATATGCTATATAAATACAGTCTATATATCAGTATCGCCTTGGTGAGATTTTGTGAAAAAAACGGGTCCACCTTGCAAAGGTACTCACTAATTTCAGCACTACTATGCTCCTTTGCTTGCTGACTTTTCATCTCTCCATCAGGACCCCTTGTCCTGTACCCTACTGTAAAAGTTTTCCTATGTTTAGTTATAGAAATGTTTGTATCTGAAGGATATGTACTATATGTTGGCAGAATGGTTAAGGTCTTTACCTCACAGATACAAGGTACAGGGGTTGATTTGGGGTGGGAGGTTGGCATAATGGTTAAGGTGTTTACCTTGCAGTCACAAGGTGCAGGGTTTGATTCTCACATGGAGTAATTGGCTAGGCTTAAAATGGCCCAAAAGGGCAATTAGCTTAGTACCTATGTACCTATTTGCAGTTCTTCCTTTCCAGCCTCTACCTATCATGTCTGCCCATCAGTCTGTGACCTTGATGCATATGTAACAGCTCTGTCTTCTTGTGATATGACTACTCTTGACTCTTACTGACATGATAGTACTGGAGGTAGTGAGACATCCTGGTATTTTAGAGTTGGCAGATGGTGATGTTGTCACCCCTTGCTTTAGCAACTCAAAACTTTTTGTCTGATCATCTGATCAGCATTATACTGCGTCATACTGAGGCAGCTTTCTCAAAGGCACTGTTGTCTTTGACTAGTGTGGAATAAACTTTGATGATAATACACAGTTCCCAAAAATCACATTAGAGATGAATTGTAAGTAGGTTAGTAGGTTTTTGCATATTTAAAGTTATATTACCTTTGTCAGGATCTGGCTGTAGACCATTCTCCATGAAAAAATACCCTGTATATTTTAGAGAAGTGACATTTGTTCAGCATTTGGATTTGTTGAATTTAAACCTTTTGGACATCAGGCTGCCCAGCAACTGTGAGTCATTATGCTCCTGCTTTATAGCACTCCAGAATAGAATGGCATCAGTAATATTAACTACTGCTTCTAGCCACTCAATCATGCTTGCAAAAGTTTTCTGAAAAAAAAAAACTTCTAGAGCTGATAAAATCCTACAAGTGTATTAAACCGACAAAGTTTAGAAATAGTTTGATCCAACTTGATCTAACAAAATCTCTGGTGTGTATCAATCATTGAAAGGAATCTGTTCTCATGCATACTTGTAATCACTTCATCAATAACTTGAAGTGGATAATTCTCAATCCATTTGTTAAGATCATGTGGATCAGTACAAACTCTGACCTTGTACTGCTTTACCACTTTCAAAATATGAATAATCCATTCTTTTGGTTCAGTCCACTTTAGTATTATTCCAAGTAATTCAATGTACTTTAATTGTGCTCAGTCTGAGCCTTAAATGCAACAGCTGTTCTCTATGAAGCTTGATTCACAGGATCTTCAATAATATCAATATATGTTACTCAGTCTGCAGCTATCCTAAGACATCAAAGAGATCAGCCACAACATTTATGAAGGGTGACGTTTCTGCCTCTTTATGGTCATCTGTAGATTTTTTTTTATTTTTATTACAATTACAATTATTTTTAATATTTTATAGAACATTTTCATTCACTGTCCCAATTTTACACACTTCGGTCTCTTCAGCAATACTTGTAATTTACATGCTCAACAATTCACTCACTTCACACACACACACACACACACACACACACACACACACACACACACACACACACACACACACTCACTCACTGCCTACTCCATTGTTATATCATCTTTCCTCAGTAGTCTTCTTGTAGTCGATAATTTATGACGCTATATATTATTCTGTCACAAATTAGTAATTCAAACAAGCCTTTAGATTCACAATCTTTAGTTGTTTGTTTTAAATCAGTCATATAACCACCCATAGTCTCCTAAACATCTTGATTTTTGATAAAAAAATAAATGTCTTTGTGATGCCAACCACTGCTACCAATATGTGATGGCCACCAATATGTGCTTTCCCCATGCTGGGCCAGTAATCAAGGAGCCTGAATCCTCACCACTGACACTGGGGAGGGATGTGTACTCGGAGTACAAATTAATACACTCAGTATTTCCAGATGCAGACCTCTCTGCATCAAGTACAATTTGCAAAAAATGCAGTGAACACATTCAGCCCAGGGTCTGGATGTTTCTATATCTGTCTCCTTCCAGGTCTCCAATAAGGCTCCCCACTGGTACAGCTGTAAGGTTAGGTCCTCAGCTGAGTGCCCAAGCCAAATCCACCAGCACCTTCTCTGTAAATCCAGTGCTTCATGTCCTTGCCCCAAGTAACTGATGCCCACACACTGAGAGATTTGATTTGCATACACACATACACACAAACGCGCATACACACACACACACACACACACACACACACACACACACACACACACACACACACACACACACACACCTGGGAAAGGCTGGCACAGGTTTACTAGCTCTGCCACTTCTGCCCACACTATAAGGTAATTATCACTGTCAGCAGACACTCCCCAATCAGCTATTCTAAGGGCCTTATCAAAGGGTGTCCGATTATACTGTGTAATATTAATACTAATACAAATTGTAGTAGTTCACCAAGATGGCTAGGCTTTTTGGAGTGGCCCACAAAGTGTCACCAAATAAATATAAGTACTGTCAAAGGTTAGATACTTTCTACAAGGACCAGCCACAATAAAAATTTTACATATGTTTAATAAAATAAATAATAAAAGAACATGAAAATACTGAGTATATATATCTTCACAGTAAACCACAGAGTTTAAATCACAGAAAATATTGAAATTAACATTGATGGACAAACTCATACAAATAAAGAAAAGCAATATCTACACTAAGCTTCACTATATTCCTGACTGAATCTAAAAGAATTATTGTTCCCTAGTTAAGTTACTTACTACCGCAAAGTAAGATGCTGCAGGTGAGGGTCTTTCTAGTCAGGCTTCCCAAACAGAATACTCTCTACTCTGAGATTTCTCTTTTTAATATGCAAAATATAATTTCCAAGATGGTTGGCAGAATTACCTCATCTGGTCACCTGACTCTAGGATCTTACAGTATTCCTCTTTGAAGTTGAGAAAGGAATTTAGCACAGATGGCCACAATACACATCCAAATGTTTATGGCAGTGCCTGGGTCCTCCCCTCTTTTTACTGAAGTAATGAACAAAGGCTTTCTCCCAGACCTATCATCTCTGGTCCTATTCAGCACTTCTCTTGTTTTTTCTTAAAGTTATCTTTGCTGTCCCAGTGTCCTGTATTAAAACATATACATTTTAGTTACAATAAAACATTTACATTTCTTTTAATTTTAGCAGGGTGCACTGTTGATACATTTAACAGAAGCAAACCTCAAAAATACATTTTCAGCACAAGCATCTGTATCAGTTTGGTATACAAATGGCATACAGTTAAAATACATTTGTAACACAAGCATCTTGTATAAATTAGTTTGATGTTCAAAGGACGTATCATTCTTTACAAAACTCCAGCTGGCTATGGTGGCACTTACCTATATTATCACAGTCTCACATATGGTAATTTTTCTTTGGCTGTCACTGTGGGTCTCAGTATGCCTGGCATTTGCTATTTACTACAGCAATTTTGTCTTTCTTCTATTTTTTAAAAGCAAATATAGTAAATGCCTTAATGTCTTCCTCACCTGAGATAGAAAGACACTTTGCACATTGGAAGTTTTCTGGATTGTTCCCAAGGACACTTGCAGTGAGATATAGATCAAATCTTTGAAAACAGAGGTTCTAGTTTTCTCAGATGTTTTACTGCAATTTAAATATTTTGATGGTTGTAGGATCAGCATCTTGAGCCAATAATTGAAGAAACAAAACTAACTTATTTTGTGGTTCAGTGGAACTTAAAAACTATTATTTTCCAAGAGTGAGTTTTGATATGTATGTGATATGAAAATCATCTTTTTCAAAATGTTACTTGAAAACTTCAAAGGGAAAGGATGAATATTAGAGAAAACACAACTGATGGCTTGCTTTTTGAAGTCTTTACAGGTATACTGATGACCTAAATTTGTAGGGTGTACAGTACGGGCCATTTTTGATGGTTTATGACAACAGGAATAGTAATATAGAAAGCTCATATCCATATTAAAAATACAGCATCTCACTGCTCTAGAAAAGCCCTTATTTCTAACATCATACCATGTGCTACCTTTCCAGTGTCTTTTCCTCTTACTCCATGTCAAACCTGCAGTGAAGGCTTAGGTAGCATTGCAGTTCTATACTCTTCATAGCTTAAGACTGAGGTATTTATAAGATATTTTAGCTCAATTGTCTTTTGCAGACTTTTTAACTCAACCAGTTGTGCTGTGTCTCAAATACCGGCATACTGAATGTTTTAAATGATTCATAGGTAGGTACTAGGCTATTGGCCCAAGGGCCTATGTAAGCCTAGCCAACAAGGTTCCCTGGCTAACGCCACCCAAGAAAGTTATTTTCCTGTGCCACTGTCGAGCAGAGACACATAAGTGATCCCCCGGGGTGTATTTCCTATTTCCCATCCACTCATCAAGATTTTTCTTGAAGAGTGCTAATGAAGAACTTTGCTTGACATAGATGGGTAGCCTATTCCAGAGTATGGGAAGTCTCTGGGACAGGAATCTATCCCTCCAGCATGTCCTGTTTATTGTGGTGACAAGGTTTAGGTCCCTAGAGCATGTAGCTTGGAAGGATTGGGATTTCTTTAGGTGTAGCATGTCCAACAGCGCTGGGTTTGACATAGCTTTATATGTTAGGCAGAGATCACCTCGGAGTAGGTGATATGCTATGGAGTAAAGCTGGAGTTTTTTGAGGTGGTCAGTGTAGGGCATTTGTTTGAGGCCAGTAATCCTCTTTGTGAGGTACTTCTGTGGCCTTTCCAGCTGCTGCAGATGTCTTGTGAGATACATTCCAAAAGGGGTGTTGTACTCTATAATGGGTCTAATGAGTGTCGAGTAGAGGGGAGCAATTACCTCTTTATTCCTGGATGAGAACCCTTTTATGATGAGGTGTGCCACATAGAAGGATTCCTGACTACTATGGCGATGTGACTATCAAAGTAGAGACTACTGTTCACCTGGGTCCCAAGGTCTCTTATCACACATTCAATGTTAAGTAGATTGCTGCCTATGTGGTAGTTCATGGGTACAGAGTTTTTACCAAAGGGGTTGACACTGCACTTTTTAGCATTGAGCTTGAGGCCATGGCTCTGACACCAGGCATCTGCCTCAGTGATGCCCTTCTGTAGGATGTCCACATCATTTGGGGACTTGACTATGGCTCCTAGTTTGCAGTCATCTGTGAACTTCATTAGCCAGAGGCCTTCTGTGTTAGCCTGTACTTCAGAGAAGTAGATACCAAACAGGAGATGTCCCATGACGGAATCCTGTGGTACTCCACTTGTCACTGCTTTGAGGTCAGATTTGGAGTCTGCAACTTTTTCAGTATGGGTTCTGTCAGTGAGCCAGTTGGCAACCCATCTTGTGATGTAGGGATTTATACCTAGTTTAGTGAGTTTAGCTATAATTTCAGAATGGGGATGGTGTCGAAAGCCTTGGTGAGGTCAAGATAGTCTGTGTGAACCACCTTACCCTCATCTACGGCTTTGGTGACTGCCTCAAAGAAGTCAATCAGGTTCAGGAGGCATGATCTGCCTTTCACAAACCCAAACTGGGTGGGGTCCAGAGTTTGCAGGTTACCAATGTCTTTGTTTATGAGTTCCATGATGATGCATTCCATGGCCTTGCAGACCAAGCTCGTCAGGCTAATAGGTTGATAGTTCCCAGGATCAGTGGTGGCTCCCCCTTTGTGGAGTGGGATAACTGTTGCTGTGTGCAATTCAGTGGGCACAAAGCCTGATGCGAGGCTATTATTGAACATGGTGCTTAAGTGGAGAGCCAGTTTGTTCTGAAGTTCGTGTAAAACGCAGCCTGGGATGTTGTCCAGTCCCATGGATGCTGTGTTTTTTACTTTAGAGAGTACAGCTTTTACCTGCATAGTTGTGATTACAGGGACTCTGTATTCTTTCTGTATAGATATGGGCCCTTTAGGGGGTGAGAGGGGGGGAAAGTAAGTCACATAAGGTTGCCTGGGGAATATTTAATGGATAATTCTGTGTAGAATAAATTTAATTCTCACCTTCAGAAGAGCTTCTTTTATATATGCAAAATAAGGTTGTGAACACAATGTCCCAGTGAACCTTAGTCAACTCATCAGAAACTGAGGTACTGGTTATTGCATACCTTTGAGATGAAAACTGCTTATCCAAGACATGGTTTGCTCCTTAAGAAGTATGCAGGAAAAAATGATTTTAAGTAGATATTCATATATAAAGCTCAGTGGCGGTTGGTGACTTCAAATCAAAGGGGGACTGCACGAGACAGCTAAATGGGTGGGGCCAATGGGAAATGGGCGTGGCCAACTAGAAAGGGGCAGAGCTATGCTCAAAACCACAAAAACTTGGATTTTAATTAAATACACTGCCCTGGGTGCCAAACCGTTATTATGAGAGTCCAATCAAGAAAAAATGATGTGGAGAAGAAAAAAATATTTCAATACATTGGCTACATGACAGCTTATTTAATGTCTAGATGGAAACAAAAAGGTTTTGAGGCATGCAAAAATACTGTAATCCTGTCCTTTATTACAAATACTGTCATATGAATTTCAATACCTAAGGATTGTATGTCATCTAGTTATGTAAATATTCTCTGCATGGCAACAACAAAAAGGCTTTCAATGTTGATAATTCTTTAACAGTATGCTTATTAAAGCTTACTTACACCTTACAATTTCAGACAAGCTTACCTGATGGTCATTAAAGCATTGCTACTTAAACACAGAGCAACAGGCACTGCAACAACATGCATTTTCTGAATAATAAAAAGCATAAATCAACACTATAAAAATATGACAGAAAACCAGAGCATTCTGCAAAATCAAGGACAGATGAAAATCCACTGTAGTACTTGTGTTTACCTTGCATGGGGGGATACTTTGCACACTTATACTGCATAACTGCTCCTTGCCTTACTTGGACATGTCCGGAGTCACTACATGGGGCAGTGGGGTACAACAAGTATGTCACAATTTGAAATGTCTCTGGCTAATGGTGATGGCCCTGACACATTTGTCACACCTCTTAATCTCAGAGCTAGAAATCTGGAAAAGCCATAAATAGAAGTGGGACAAAGGCACAAAATAAGGACACTTTTTAAATATTGTTCTTATAAACTTAGAAAGATAATAGAATAGTAGGTCTTGCATTAGTATACATTTTCTGAAGGGTATGAAACCTGAAACTCAAATGTTTGTCATTATTTTCTAACTTCAATCTTTAATGATTTGCCACTAATTTGTCAGAAAAAACACAATTTTATGAAAAACAGACCAAAAATGTGATGCAAAAATATAAAATAGCCACGCAATACAGCTGGGGAACCTGTCAAAGAAGGGACACTTTTTTAATATTAGTACTGTTAAGTTGAGCAACTGGCAAAATAAGCAAATCTACATGCATTTTTGAAATAAAAGTAATCTGTAACTCTGATCATTACAATTATTTATTAATTGTAAACCCTCCATGTATCTTCCAAAATTGCCATTTTGCTGAGAGATTATTAGGGGGAGAGCAATATTTTGAGCCAAAATTGGGGACAGTTGAGAGGTTTGGATATACCTAATTCTATAAAGTGATTTATTTGCGCGTACATCTCAACCTCTTAATGCAGGAAATCCGGACAAGGCTAAATATATTGGGGGAACAAACAGTACTAAAAATTGCTCTTGTATAAACTTAGACAGTTGATAAAATAGCAGGTCTTGCTTTAGCATGCATTTTTCTGAAGGATATGAAGTCTGAAACTTAATGTCTGTCATTATTAAGTGACTTCATTCCTAAATAATATGCCAGAAAACCACAAATTTTATGAGGAACAAACCAAAAATAAGATGTACAAATCTATTTATTATGCGAAAATCTGGACAGTTGAGAGGTATAGTTCAGCTGGGAGAATTGTGCAGCAGAAATCCTACACAATGGACTTGGCTCCCTAGGTGTGGACAGTAAGTACCCCCCCCCAAAAAAAAAAAAAAAAAAAAGAAAGAGCTAAGAGAATTGATTGCTTCAATCTGGCTTCATCACTTTCAGTAGCATTCAGATGCAATCACTGAAAATATTCAGTAACAAAAAAGTTTGTGCTTGTAGACAGTTGATTTAACTGGTTCCTAATTGAACAGACCCAACCAAGAATTGGGAGGGGGCGTACCTGAGGCATACCTGAGCTGATCAGATAATTAATAAACACCTTCCCAATTTATTAAATTAAATTCCTTGTATAATACAGTACAGTTGTTAGAGTGCGTTTTGAACTTATTGTTTTGAACATTTTTCCAGTAAACAATGAAACAAAATGCATGCACCAGTAATGACAAAACTGCCCAATTCAGAACAGCCTACTCAAACTTCTACAGTTCACCAGTATCAGTAAATATGCACAATCTCTGCAGATGTAACAGTCATCTAAATAATTCCACATTAAAGATATCTGTAACTAATGAAGAGGTTGCTGCTAGCAAACAACTTTATATATCATTGTTTCATTTACAAATAAAGTGCCTGTTGCCCTTGAGGAATAAATTGCCTATGTTACATTAAAAAAATGGTAAGCTAGTAATATTGTAATAGGGAATGGATGGCAAACTGATAACCAGTTCATAGTTAATAGATATCTCTGCCAAAGACGACATTCTCAGGACTGGAGCATCCACCCCCTTTAAAAGTACAACACAGTACATATCAGTAATACATATAAATACTGTGGAGTAGAACCCACAGCCTTCTGCATCAAAAACAAATATTCGACTTGTATGCAAGCAGACTCAGCATAAGTAGCACTAACCTTCTCTTCCCCTGAAGCTCTCAGCTCCTTGTAAAATCCACTTGACACTCAACTGTATCTCTCAAATTTGCAGGACGAGAAATCTGAAAAAAGCCAACATTTATTTGGGGGGGGGGCAAAAACCCAAAAACCAGGGGCACATTTTAAACATTGCTTGCATAATCTTGGAAAGTTGCTAGTAAACATTGATTGCATAATCTTGGAAAGTTGCTAGAATAAAATGTTGTGTTATCACCATGCATTTCACTGCCAAGGCTTGAACCAAGGAGCCTGTGCACTACAGTTAGAGCAACATACCACTATGCCAAATCAGCTGCTTCTTGAAAGAAATGAAGACTAAAACTTAAATGGCTATCATTTAGTGAACTCAGTTCTCACCATAGCCCTCAACCTCTTAGTACAAAAAGCATGGACAAAGCCAATAATGGGGGACTACAGCCCCAAAAATAGGGACAAATTTCAAATATTGATCTTATAACCTTAGAAAATTGCTAGAATAAAAGGTTTTGTGTTACCATGCATTTTCTGAAGAATATGAAGTCTGAAATTCAAATGCCTATCATTATTTAGTGAATTAAATCCTTCACTGATTACAAAAATCCAGACAACCACAGATTTTATGAGGAACAGAACAGAACAAAAATATGAGGCAAAAATCTGAATAGTTTTCACAAGAGGTGGTAGGTAGGGAATTCAGGCTCTTGCTCCCTGTACACCAGGTACTGGGTTTGAGCCTGAGTATTGCTGAATGCGCTTGGGCAGTTCAAGTTATTTTACAATACTGTTTTCTTTCATTTTACAGCTGGGAGGCTGCAGTCCAATAGCACGAGCCACCCCTGATAAAGCTACTGAAGAATGTGTCTTCTCCCCACTAGGCCTGGAATTATGGAACTGACTCCAACTGAATTAAGGGGCCTAGATTATCTCACTGAGTTCAAAAAGGCCTTTTCTGAATACTTGCACAAAGAAACTGAGTGAAAGAGCTTTAGGGGCAGCCCCCAAACATATTCAGTGAATTCAGTTCTCAACATAGCTCTCAACCTCTTAGCACAAAAACATGGACAAAGCCAATAATGGGGGACTACAGCCCCAAAAATTGGGACAAATTTCAAATATTGATCTTATAACCTTAGAAAATTGCTAGAATAAAAGGTGTTGTGTTACCATGCATTTTCTGAAGAATATGAAGTCTGAAATTCAAATGCCTGTCATTATTTAGTGAATTAAATCCTTCACTGATTACAAAAATCCAGAAAACCACAGATTTTATGAGAAACAGAACAGAACAAAAATATGAGGCAAAAATCTGAATAGTTTTCACAAGAGGTGGTAGGTAGGGAATTCAGGCTCTTGCTCCCTGTACACCAGGTACTGGATTTGAGCCTGAGTATCGCTGAATGCTCTTGGGCAGTTCAAGTTATTTTACAATACTGTTTTCTTTCATTTTACAGCTGGGGGGCTGCAGTCCAATAGCACGAGCCACCCCTGATAAAGCTACTGAAGAATGTGTCTTCTCCCCACTAGGCCTGGAATTATGGAGCTGATTCCAACTGAATTAAGGGGCCTAGATTCTCTCACTGAGTTCAAAAAGACCTTCTCTGAATACTTGCACAAAGAAACTGAGTGGAAGAGGTTTAGGGGTAATGTTTAACCTCATTATTTGCTATCAAACAGTATACTACTTCCAGCAAGACATTCACTGTGAAATGTAGAATTCTAACAGCAAAAGCATGACAGTCTTTCCTACTTCTTATTCTAAATGTTATCCTGCTTTTTTCCTGACATTTTTTAAATTCAAAATGGACATTATGTATATACTATAAATATTGTAAACAACTTTGGTTTTACTGTTATCTCTTTCTCTGCAATATTTTTGTACATTAGCCTCTGTAACAAGCATAACAATCTGCCACAAGCATGTTTGATCCAACATAGTTTAAAATGCATTTTTTGCATTTGTTCTTATGTATTGCTTGCTTTTTGATTACTCATGGTTGTTTGCTTTTATTTCTGTACTTTTGGGGTCATGACTGAAAAGGGTCTTCTAACCAGCCCACCTACCCAGTTATCAAATACTAAACAAATAAATAAATATTGGCAAAGGGATGTAGCTGAAAAGTGGTGCCAAAGTACTGAAGGAAACTATTCTGTTAAAGAAAAGTGACATTCTGTGTGCTGCCAGGAGGGGGAGCACCAGATATCACAGACAGGTACTGACTAATCAGAAAGATAGCAACTGCTGCAGTTATTGAACTGAAGACTTAACTAGGCAATCAGTTTAAAAAGGGCAGGGAGAATGCTTTATGGGTGACCTCAAAAAAGGATATGACTCAGAGGAGGCACATGGCATTGCCTATACTGTTTCTGGCAAGGATGGAGAAATTTTGAAATTAATTAAAGGCATTCATAGGAGGTAGAAGGGGCATTCTGAAGAAAACCTGAACTTTTTGGACATGGCTTCCTTTGAAGAGACTGTGCTTAGTGACAAGGCCATGGGAGTGGATAAGATGTTGCCAGAAACACTGAAGTTGTTAAATGTAGTTTGGAATCTAGAGCCTAAAATCCCTATCCAGTGCTGCATGAAAATCAGGGGAAATATCACTTGTATAGCAAAAGATGAAAGTGGGTTCCATTTTCAATAATGTAACAGGAAAGCATGTTATATTTATGGATGGAGCAAGAGAAAAGGAAATATATCATTCTATTCATTTCCTTGCTGGTTTAGCATATTGTATTATTGTTGAAGGTTGTGCGTCAGAGCTGGCAACTCGGCACGTAAAAATCTACTGCCAATCATTAGCGGACTGGAGTTCTGCTGTGGCGACCCCTAACTGGGAAAAGCCGAAAGATACTACAACAACAACAACATTGTTATATTGTATTTTTATTGTATTTTTTATTCATTGAGTAAAATTGGATGAAGAAAATAACATACAAGTTAACTAACAAGAGACACCAGCATGTGCCTTATACAGACAGATTAAACTCCCTGTCACTACACTCAGTATCGTATAGACTTCTTAGGCGAGACTTATGCCAGCAATACAGAGCAATCTTTAAACCAAACCTAATGAATTTGCTGCACATTGGTAAATCAAATGGCACTAGAGCTTCCCATTCCAGGAACCTAAATATGGCCTGCAACTTGAATAGGACGTGCTGGAGGGACATATTTGTCTCCTAGCAACTTCTGCATCTCTGGAATAGGCTGCCAATTCATGTGAAGTTGAGCACTTCTATGACACTGTTGAAAAAGAACCTGGATGAGTGGATGGAGCGCTGTAAATTATTACCACGGATAGCACCCACAATCCTTCTGGACATGGACAGTCTTTACTAAATACAGTCCTGGGTATTGACTAGAGTATCTTTGGTATTACATTGGGATGAAACGGCTAGGTTTGAAGTGACCTCCAGGTCAATAGCCTACTAATCTCCTATAATTCTGTGATCCTAATGCAGAACCTCATTCCAGTAGTTGCATACAGTTACAGATGTCTGAATATTTCAATCACAGTCGCATTTTTGTGTTGATTTACACCGGCACAAGCAACCTATTTTTTTCTCCTTCTCCTCTTTCATCTTTTCCCTTCTTCTCTGATGCATGCATCCGGGATGTACAGTGAAGAAAGTCATAAAAGGAATGTGATCAATGACTGAAGACTCAACAGGAATGTAATTGAATCTCCTTCTTCATTTGCACTGAGCCAGAAGATCTAATGAAGTTTGTCACCTTTTTCCTAACTGTGAGAAGCACAAGAATGGCTGTGTATCATTTATGAATGCTATAATACTGTCATAATCCAGCATTTTAAGAAAGCAAATGGGGGTGAAAAGACAATAAAATATTAAGGCAAAAACATTTTCTTGGGTCCTTCCAGTACTCGCTGCTTCTTGTTTCAGCCATTCTCTGCTATTACTAATACTCATTAAATAAATTACAAAATTACTCTCTAACCTCACATCAGGGAGCAATAAATGTTAGTTACTGCTGCCAACCCAGATGAATTTAAAATTCATGCTTCTGCAGCCGGATTTAATGTAATATACTTTCTCTGTCTGTCATAAACTACTTTAAATAAAGTTTGACTTCAGAAGTTAGCTATCTTAAGCTTCTAAAACTATTTTTTTCCTAATCATTGATGGAGGGACACTTTTTCCACCCAAATGTGGAATTGTGAGGGCATGTAGTAATTTGTAGTGTACATAATGATACTGCAGCTGTATTTGTAAAATAGGAGCAAATAACAGTTTTTAATGTGAGCCATGGGACTTCTTCACAAGTGCAGTTCAATACAGATTCTTGTCAAATGCACATCATTGTGTAATGTCTCTTCATTAGATTGTCTTGACTATATGTATGTTTATGTACATTTTACTGCATGTAGATATATTACAAATGATTTGATAAAAATTACAAAAATGAATTGTACCTCCCAGCTCTGCATTTTTTCTTTCTTTTTGTTTTTCATCTTAAACCAAATGAATTTACAGAAAGTAGGAGTGGCTTTCCCCACTTGTGGAATGATAATGTACAACAATCAGAAGTTCTTAGAAAACACTTAGTCCTAGACAGGATTTATACCTTATTCTTCCTTTAATAATTACAGTCCCATGATGGTAACTTTGACATCACATAGTCTAACAGGTTAGGTATATTATTATAACATGAGGCAGTATGCAGTTTTTGGCCTGGATATAAGTTCCTTCCCACATGTGATTTGATGTTACTTAATGGATTACTGTTCACATTTACTGTTTTATGATAAAATGACTACACCCCAGATTCACTATGACCTGCACGGCATGCAGGATCAGTGCAGGAGCTCTAGCAGGCAATATGTCTGCCGTGCGATCCAGCAACAGTCTGCAGGGGCGTGCACGAGAGCTCCTGCACTAATCCTGCACAGACTAAGTCCTTGTATGCAAATCACCCCATTTGCATGAGAAATCCATGCAAATGAAGTGATTTTGTGATCCAGGAAGCTTGCGACCGTCTGTGCAGGACTAGTGCAATCTGCAGAAATGTACTCGGTTAGTAACCGAGTACATTTCTGCAAAATCCAAAACGGAGATGTGACAGCTCCAAATAAAGGCTGCATATCATTGAGGAAGCATGCTAATGGCCAAGTATAAGGCCATTAGCATTGCAAGCAAAACAGAAAATAAAAAAAAATCAACTTTTAATTTTTTTTTTAAGCCGATCACGGCTGTTTAAGCGTAGGGCAGTGGCGCGCAAACGGGATCGGGGGTAAAATAACAAAATAAACCTAAATTAAGCATTCTAACTAAAATCAGTATTCCGCCATGCAAGTCAATAGCAGGCAGAAGACAACATGGCCAGTGAGTAGTGGTTGCTAAGGGGGAGGCTCAGTGTGAGACATGCAACTATGCATCAGCAGGCAATCCTATGCAAATGAGGGGAATGATAGTGAATCCCAGTTTTCCCCAGCATGTGAGTCAGGTCCCAACAGTGTAAGAGCAGGAATAGCTTGGTGCAAGCCTAGGAGTTAGATGACATCATGAGGGTGTGTGTCAGGCATAATGTAAGCAGATTGGAGCCCTGTGGCTCGGGTTTGCTCCTAGCTTAGCACATCTAAGCTAGGTGGTGTGTCTAAACCTGCTTAGCACTCTTTACAAAGCCTAATCGGGTGTGCACGCCGCACACCGGGTTTTACAGGAAGAAAAAAAAAGTTAAACCAGGAAATAGCAGCAGTGTGCACATTTGAGCACTGTGTTTGTGCGGTGCACACACGGGCTTAAACAGGAAGGCAATGGAAAGGGGAAACAGCAGTAGGAAGGTAATCAAGGAGAACTAGCTTAGCTGGCAGGTGAAATGTATCAGAATTAGCCATTTACACAGGCTGCAGACCAGCCCAGCCCAGCCCAGAACACCACTATAAACTAAGCAAACACCTTCTGCTCTGGTTTTTCCTACACTCTACACCACCGGTGTAAACAAGCGGGTAACTTTTAACACTCACAACAGAAAATGATAGGGGCTGCAATAGCTTTCATGCAACCTGTGGAAGAGGCTGAGGGTGGTGAGGATGTGAATGCTATCGACCAACCCACAGTGAGGAGATGGACAAGAGTGTACAGAGCCAGGATAACATACCAGGGGCTACATGAGCTGGAGATAGTAGAGCGTTATAGGGTGGACAGGGACCTCCTACAGCAAATTGTTGAGCTGTGTCGGCCATGCCTGACACACAGAACTAACAGAGGGGAATCCATCACAGTGGATACTAAGGTATGTGTAGGCCAAATAATACTAGCTACAGGTACCTTCCAAAGGGCAACTGGGGATATGATGGGGATTTCACAGGCATCAGCGTCCAGGGTACTTCACCAGTTAATTTATGCCATGTCAGCACATGTCAGTGAGCACATATATTTCCCCAACACCTGTGAGGTGTTGACCAGCAATATGCAACTATTCCACCAAATAGCAGAATACACTGAGGTAGTGGGTGCTATAGACTGCAAGTACATACACATCAAAGCACAACCCGGTGAGTGGGGTAGGGTCTACATCAACCGCAAGGGCTTCCCCTCCATCAACTGCCAGATTGTGTGTGATGCCCAGGGCATAATAATGAATGTGTGTGCTGGCTGCCCTGGAAGCTATCATGATTCCCACATGTGGCATCTGATGCAGCTGTACCAGAGATTTGCCAATGGGAATATCCCTCATGGTCACCTAGTGGGGGATGCTGGATACGCACTGGAGCCGTGGCTGATGACACCCATCAGAAATGCACACACACCCGAAGAAGAACTCCATAATAAGGCACATGCACAGACCAGAATTATAGTAGAGCTTGTGTTTGGGATGCTCAAGTCACGGTTCCCGTGCCTGGACACATCCGGTGGAGCCTTGCAGTACTCACCAGCTACATGTACCCAAATCATCCTTATATGTTCCATGCTACACAATATGATCCTGCAGAAAAAGCTGCAGCAGGAACAGCATGGGGCAGGGCCACACAGCTCCCCACCATTGCCAAGGCCTACACAGGCACAGAGTGACTCAGAGGAGGAACAACCTGAGCCTGCCCCAGTAGGCAGAAGGAGGCATCCCCAGTATGCCCTGGCCTTGGCAAAGAGGCAATACATTAGCACATACACTGACACAGAAGGGACCCAGGGAATAACACCTCTCTCTGACTCTCACATACAGTAAAAGGGATGCCAAACATTACACTACCTGTGCCTAACCATGTGTAGGGAGTGTACTATGTGCATCTGACATAGACAGCCCTGCAGCACCACCCTCAATACTGGGACACCCACAAGGTAAGTGACTCACACATGCCAGTCGGGGGGGGGGGGGTCACATAACCAACTACAGTCACAGCCAGCAGGACAGGTGTAGACAAACACAAACAAAGGTTGTACTATGGCCTCTGATTGAGGCCTATGGGTAACCTCGCCCCCAGGCCTACACAAACAGACTACAGCAGGCCAGGCAGTGGGATGTCAGTTCTGAAGGGTAGGACGTCAGAAGATAATATGTAGGTAATTAAAAGCTAAGATCTGTAGTACACTGGTATGCCTCTAGCCAGCACGATAGGTAAGACTACAGACTGAAATGGAGTAGCCGACATACCAGTACAGTCCTAGAAAATGTGTACAAGTGTCAGGTGTGCCCCCCCCCCATCCTATGTAGAAATATAGTAACAGTCAGGTGTGCTCCCCAATCCTGTATAGATGTAGAACTAGTCAGGTGTGCCCCCCCATCCTACGTAGAAATGTAGTAACAGTCAGGTGTGTCCCCCAATCCTGTGTAGAAATGTAGAAATAGTCAGGTGTTCCCCCCATCCTATGTAGAAATATAGTAACAGTCAGGTGTGCCCCCCCATCCTGTGTAGAAATGTAGAAACAGTCAGGTGCGCCCTCCTGCTATGCAGAAATGTAGTAACAGTCAATGCGAAATGATTGATGGATACCCTGCAGAGACAGCATGCTACCTGTCGGTGTACAACACAAAGGTCAGCACTGCAGTACAAATTACCTGGACTTGATCCACACATGCAATACAGACGGCCATACTGGGCATGCTCACACACTTAAACACATGTCCATGTCTGCAAACACCAGTGGACCAGACATATATGGCAGTCGCAGTTGTTAGTACAGACACTCAGTATGCACCACTCATGCCTTGCACACACAGTGGATAGGAATACAGACATATATGTAAGGACAACACACTATAATAAGCCAAAGGTAGACGGACATAGATGTGTGGAAGATGGTGACTGTGACAAGGAGCCATCCAGGCCTGTCCCACCCAGCACATAACCAAAAGGCCCCAAACACATGAGGTGCAGATGTCACTCACTGCAGATACTAGCCACCAGTATCTGTCAGCATGACAGACTATGTGGTGCACGTGCCAGCTGTGCAGCATGACTGTACAAGGAGGTAGTCATCTAGCAGCTGTATACACGTATCTGTTCATAGGTTCATAGGTTTATAGGTTGGTACTAGGCTATCACCCTAGGGCCTATACAAGCCTAGCCTTAACAATTCTATGGCTATTTCTTCTCACACTATTTACTTCCCTGGACCCCTGTCTAGCAAGGTGACTGACGTGATCCCTGGGGTGATTTTCCTTTCTCTCATCCAGTCGTCAAGGTTTCTTTTGAAGAGGGCCAAAGAGACACTCTGCTTGACATGTATCGGCAGTCTATTCCAGAGTCTGGGGAGTCTCTGGGTCAGGAACCTATCCCTCCAGCATGTTTTGTTTATTGTGATGACAAGATTTAGATTCTTGGAGCATGTGGCTCTGAGGGATTGGGATTTCTTTACGTGTAGCATGTCCAACAACTCTGGGTTTGACATGGCCTTGTATGTTAAGCAGAGATCGCCTCTGAGTAGACGATATGCAACAGAGTATAGCTGGAGGTTTTTTAAGGCGGTCAGCGTAGGGCATCTGCTTTAGGCCTGTGATTCTTTTAGTGAGGTATTTCTGCGGCCTTTCCAGTTGTTGCAAATGTCTTGAGAGGTACATACCAAATGGGATGTTGTATTCTATAATGGGTCTAATGAGGGATGAATACAGTGGGACAATGATCTCCTTTTTTCTCGATAAAAAAGCCCTTAGTGATGAGGTGTGCCACATAGAAGGATTTCCTGACTGTTGTGGCAATGTGGTTATCGAAGGTCTCTTATTACACTTTCGGTGTTTAGTGTACTGCCACCTATGTGGTAATTCACGGGTACATGTTTTTTCCCAAAGGGGAAAACTATACATTTCTTGGCATTGAGCTTGAACCCATGGCTCTGGCACTAAGCATCTGTTTCTGTAAGGCCCTTTTGTAGAGTATCCACATCATTTGGGGATTCATTAATGGTTCCCAGTTTGCAGTCATCTGCGAACTTTGTTAGCCAGAGTCCCTTAGTGTTGGCCTGTACTTCAGAGAAGTAGATGCCAAACAAGAGCAGTCCCAGGACTGAACCCTGAGGTACTCCACTTGTCACTGGAGCTGGTTTTAGAGTCGGCTACTTTTACAGTGTGGGTTCTGTCAGTAAGCCAGTGAGCAACCCATTGAGTGAAGTAGGGATTAATACCCAGCTTAGTAATTCTATCTATGATTCCAGAGTGGGGGTTGGTGTCAAAGGCCTTGGCAAGGTCCAGATAGACTGTGTGGACCGCCTTACCCTCGTCCACAGCTCTGGAGACTAATTTGAAGAAGTCAGTCAGGTTCAGGAGACAAGATTGGCCCTTTACGAACCCAAACTGGGTGGGGTCCAGTGTTTGTAGGTTGCCAATTTCTTTGTTTATAAGTTCCATGATAATACATTCCATGGCCTTGCAGATCAGGCTCGTCAGACTGATGAGGCAGTAGTTTCCAGGATCCAAGGTAGATCACCTCTTGTGGAGTGGGATAACTGTAGCTGTGTGCCACTCAGTGGGCATGAAGCCTGAGGTGAGGCTATGATTAAACATGACACTTAAGTGAGGTGCCAGTTCATTTTGTAGTTCATGTAGTACACAGCCCGGGATGTTATCTGGTCCAATGAATGCTGTATTCTTAGCTTTGGAGAGTGCGTTTTTACCTGTGTGGCCATTATTACCAGAATTTGTCAATCTTCCGGTATTGAGATGGGACGTTTAGGGGGTGAGAGGAGGGTGAAGTTGGCACTGAACTGATCTGCCAGGATATTGGCAATATCCTTGGGATCAGTACATGTAATGCCATTCTGTTATAGCTCAGAGCAGATCTGAGCATTGCCATTTAGATTCTTGACATAGTTATAGAATGCCTTGTTGTTGTCTTTGGAATCTTTGGCAATTTTATTTTCGTAACTAGCTTTGGAGGATTTTATGAGGGATCTTAGCTTCTTACTGAGGCTGGTAAGGGATGGTAAGGGAGTTTTTTGCATCCGGTGAAATATGACCCTGTGTGTGCCTGCATGTGGTGTGTCAACCCCTAGATGAATGGGTTATGGCCCATGCACACACACTGCCCTCCCCATAGCCCTACTATGACACACCTGCAGAGGTCATCCAATGTGAAATACACCTTTGGGAGAGATGTAGCCCAGTAATATCCATGGTGTGTCTCATAGCTGTGCACTGCTGTAGTGTGATAAACTAGTTAGGTAGGAGTTCTATTCCCAGACTTGGCAACTGTGTGTTTGTGTGCATGTCTGACTGTGTAGAGAGCAATGCTTTTTAGGGTAGTCACTCTACCAACAATTCAAATGCTCAACTTTGGCAAGGCTGCTGATGTCATCCACCTAGAAATACACCTCTGGGAAGTTTGTAGCCCCGTAATCTCTGTAGCGTGTCCTGTAACTGTGTACTGCTGTAGTATGATGAAGTAGTCCGGTAGGTGTTCTAATCCCAGAAATGGCAAGTGCGTGCCTGTCTTTGTAGAGAGCAATGCTTTTTTGGGTACTCACACTCCCTACAATTCATATACTCAACTTTGGCAAGTCTGCTGATGTCATCCACCGAGAAATACACCTCTGGTAAGGCTGTAGCCTAGTAATCTCCATAGCATGTTGTGTAATTGCGTACTGCTGTAGTATGATAAAGTAGTCAGGTAGTTGTTCTACTGCCAGACATGGCAAGTGTGTGTGTCTGTCTGTGTAGAGTGCAATGCTTTTTAGGGTACTCACACTCCTTCCAATTCATACACTCAACTTTGGCAAGTCTGCTGATGTCTCCCACCTAGAAATACACCTCTGGGAAAGTTGTAGCCCAATAATCTCCATATTGTGTGCCATAACTGCATACTGCTGTAGTGTGATTTAGAACTGTGGTAGGGTTTCATCCCCACCCATTGCAGTTTTGTGTGTGTGTCACTGTCTTTGTAGGGAGCAATGCATAAGGCTAGTCACACTCACTACAATTTGAATGTCCTACTTTGGCAATCCTGCTGATGTCATTCATTGTGAAATACACCTTTGGCGAAGGAGCTCTTCAGTAATCCCCATGGTGCGCCCTATAACAGCTCCATGCTGTAGTGTGATATAGACCTCTGTTAGGGGTTCTATACCCACACATGTCGGTTGTGGATGTTTTGTATGTGTGTCATTGTCTGTATAGGGAGCAATGCATTTTAGGCTAGTCACACTCACTACAATTAGAATGTCCTACTTTGGCAATCCTGCTGATGTCATTCAATGTGATATACACCTTTGGGAAAGAAGTACTCCAGTAAGCTCCGTGGTGCGTACTATAAATGTGTAGTGCTGTAGTGTAATAAATTAGTTAGGTAGGGGTTCTACTCCCGGACATGACAGGTGTGTGTGTGACACCTGTGGCCAATGTGGAGTGATTTTGCATAATTCTTATATGATGGCCCTACTATATATCGCAATGTCCACTGTACAGGGATAACAGATGTGAAATAGCTGGGAGGCTGGGGTGCAAAGCCATACCCATACATGTGACATCAAGGCCAGTCAATCACAGTTAGCAACCCCAGTATTACCCAGAACACACTCACAACCCATGTCTCATACACACACACATGCCTAGGCAACAGCCAATATGTGGGTAGTACAGTGCATATTGGCCACTGATAGTAACTTGGGAGTTATAGCAGTGGGCTACAGAGGGCATGGCACCCTGTCCATCTGTCCAATATGCATGTACATGCAGACAGTGCACCCTCCCCATGTTCCTCAGTGGACACCTGCAACACCTGTGGTGTCATCACATGTGACCCACAAAGGACATACCATGCCTGACAACATGCCTTGTATGGACAGATGCCACTGACACCAGGGAATGCCGTTAGCATGCTGTCAATGTAGGTGCAGGGTAAACCTGATGCCCATTACCAGTTCCCACCACAGGTGGGCAAGACTTGCACATCTGATGATAATCTGTGTTCACAACATGGGCCAGACACCCCAGGTACAGTTCCGCATGTCACTATACATGCATGTGGGAGGTGTGCATATCCCAGACACTGTCCATGTCATGGACTAAGGAACACATACATGGCAAGCGATGCACAGCATTGGCCACACAGAATAGTCACGCAGGTGACTGGATGGAGGATACAATACCCACCTGTGTGAGCAAATGCAGAAACCACAGCCCTGAGCCACAATACAGACCATTGTCATGTGGCCTGATGCCAAGATATACCCATCGCCTAGCCTTGTATAGCCATCTGGCACAGTCGACCACCACACACCCGTGCAGACATGCACCCATGCATGTCAGTACTGGCACCCTGTGTGTTTGTGTGTGTGTGTTGTATGGTGCGTATGTTCATATCCACACTCACTACAACCCCCACTGGCATACAGAAGCATGCTGTCTGATGTCAGACACCTCCCAATACCTTTTGCCCATACAACCTCCTTATGACCTGTGTGGTGCATGTGATACCTGCACAGTGATGTATTGTAGCAATCCCACTACTGATGAGTTTTAATTTTGGCCCTACCAAGTGTGTCAATGTGTGTGCATCCCTGTGAGAGTGTGGCTGTGTTGACAGTGGCACCTGCTCATGTGGACAGGCATGTGTACGTCACCTACCATATAGCTAAAGTATTCCTGTTGCAGATGTCACTCACCATGACATATATGTTCCGAGGGCTCTACAACAGGTAACCCATGTGGCGCATCCAATAACTGCATAGAACTGTGATAGCACTACATAGTCATCAGGGGTTTGATACCCTGTGCTGGTAGGTGTGCGACGCAAACATGGTTAGGTTTTACTCTCCCACCCCTCCCTGACTTGTCTTTGCCTCTGTCTGCCTCTCCCACTCCCTCTCTGGTGGATGTGGAGATGTACACCTGCTTTGCTTAGGTGGCAGCATGTGCATTTTAAGTGATGCTCACGATCAACTGATGGCCTCTGCATGAATTGCAGCCCTCCCCTAGCTGATTGCATGTGGAACAGCTGTGGTAACAGTCCCATAACCAATTGCATGGAAACACACTCCAATATCTAGGAACATCATGTTGGCGTTGGGCCTTTTCATTCACTGGGAGCAGGAACTAGATCTGTTGTTTGGCAAACAGCATCTCCTATGCATTGGGGATTTACCTCTAACAACATACACTGTGGAAACAGGGCAACACACAGGAGGGGGATGTGCCTGACCTGACTACAGACTGTAAATGCTGCTATACTGCATTTGGAGTAATGTTGGTTTAACAGTGTGTGTGTGTGGATATGACTGTCCTACATGTCTCAATACCTGCCATGTCAGTTCTATGTTTATGAGGAATCCCATTCTGCAGGGTCATCTGCAGACTGGGCAGTGTGTTCTGCCTTTGGTTTCATGTGTTACCCACAGAGCATCTATCTGTGGACTGCAAAAGGTAGTATGAGGATTGCAGTCTGTAGATGGTGAAAGCCGTGACAGTTACTGCCTTCATATCCCTTATAGGACATATGTTGCAACAAACCCTGTTACAACAGTAAATGTATGAGGTTATCACAGCAACACGTCAATATTGGCCCTGTGTGTGTGTGCTTCCACCCCCAACTCTGTCAACCTTTGCACATATGTTGTGCATGAAGAGGTGCATATGTGCTGTACACCATTAGTGTCATTATATCTGACAACAAGCCAGTGAGATATCAGACTGCTACACGTGTTATGTACAGTAGGGGTTATATTTGATGACATAACCTGGGCATACTGTGGTTGTACAGTACTGAGGTCTGTGTACTTATAGTGAATATCGACAGTGTGTGTATTGTTAATATGTACCTTGGCCTGTGTACAGACTGTGATAGTTGTCATCGTCCTAGGTCCCGTCCTATTTGATGTTACATGCTTCTCCACTGTATGTTACCATATTGGCTTACATGTTTGTAGAGCCATACACACACATGTCCCATACCACAGTCAGCCATCAGAACAAACTGTGTAGTGGCCCAGTATATGTAGGGTTAGTGTGTGAGTGGCACATATGAGGATGGTGTTGAACAGATAGTCCATATACTGTAATATGCTAGCTTGCCATATGTGGCTGTGGCTCTGTTCTCATTGGTCGTGGTTATACACTTTCACACAGGTGTATCTTACCCTGTGCTGTGACATGCCTGTACAGCCTGCTGTTTATGCATGTGCATGTGCATTCCCCCATAGGAGATGTAGGCCAGTGTTGAGCCAGTCTGCCTGTAGCCTGCACAGTGCATTGTTACATGCCTAGCAGCTTAGTGTACTTACCCAGTGAAATGTCATGTGCAGATACTTGCCAGATGTACTGCTGCCGGACCTCCCTTAACAGTCATGTATGTCAGACAGAGCAGTGGGATGCTGTACAGATGAATGTCAATATCTAGTGGGTAGTATGTGGCCATGGCACCCCTGTACCAGCGGGTAGTACGTGTCAAGCCAAATAGGTGTGTGTGAATGCATAACCTATGGTGGCATATGTATACCAGTTGCTATGTGTTACACCCATCTACATGGCTGTTAACATCCATGTTGTCAGGCATGGTACACATGTTTTGCAATAAGGGGTTCTGTGTATACCACTGGACTGTACAGAGTGTGTCAGAATGTCCACACAAATTGGCCAATATCTCTGCTGCAGTCGACAGGGGCAGTACGTGCTAGCAGCAGTACTTTACTATGATGTCCTTAGGATGTCTGTCAGTAGCCAATGGCACACATGTGGAAAGCAGATGTGACCCCCCCCACACACCATGTCTATGAAGACAATCCCAATTACAATAGCAATAGTATATAGAACTGTAACAATACACAAATAAAGGTTTTCCATTCCTGCAAACCTGTGTGTGGTGCTTTTTTCTATGACCTCTCTGTGAGTATATGTTGCATGCAATGATTGTCATTTGTATGGGTGTCCCATACAGTGTCCAGTTGTTCAGGTGTGAACTGTAGGCATAGTGGGTGTTCCATATTTTGTGCACCTCCTACATATGTATCTTACTGTACATATCTCTGCATGTGAATGTGTAGTCACATGTATATCTGTATATATATGGAAATATATATATATATATATATATATATATATATATATATATATATATATATATATATATATATATATATATATATATATATATATATATATATATATATATATATATATATATATATATATATATATACATATATATATATATATATATATATATATCTGTATCTGCACATATGTGTCTGTGTATATGTATCCTGGGGATGTTGATAGCTTCCACATTTTACATTTCCTATGCGAGCCAGACTGTACTGCATGATATATTACCAATACCAGCCTGACATCATACAGGTGGGATGTAGTACTGTTAAAATCTTGTGCCCATGTCATGTCAGGTCCTGGTTATGGGATCTGCAACACTTGGTAGTGTATTGCAGGGTGGACGTGTTTGGCTGGGGGGTTATGCCTATTTGTACAAGACGTATATTGCTTGGGGCCTCTCAAACCCATTAATGGTGCATGTGGACATATTTGATTTTGTTAATCTACCATTGCTATCTACAGATGTATGGCCACATATACCTATATAGATATTAATATCAGCTTACATATGTATGACTATGTCCGTATATACTACATAGCTATATACCTGCGTATATATATATATATATATATATATATATATATATATATATATATATATGTACCTTGCTGTGCATATGTCAACATATAGGTGTTGACATATATATGTGTCGATGTAGGCATTTGCATGTATATATGTTCATATATATTTATATATATGTATATGTTTCTAAATATATATATATATATATATATATATATATATATATATACATATATCTACATATATAGATATGTTGTATCTGTTTAGATATTAATATATTTACACACACATACATCTAGATGTTGGTTACATTCTCTGTACTGTAGCATGACTGAGCTGGATGATATGTTTCTGAAAACATCAAATTTATGTATATCTGTCATGGCTTAGTGTTAAACCACTTTGTCTATGGTGTGCAGGGTCCTAGGTTTGAGCCTTGCAGAGGCTGTTTATTTTGTTGCTGAGCAGAACACGGGCCATTGGATTCAGTGTGATTAAGGTACTTTAAAGCAGATGTAAGTGGGTTTGCGCGGGTATGCGCTGGTTTGTGTGGAGGTAAGCAGTGCTAACGTCCGGTTACAGATTCTTACACTCAGTTAGCTATTCAATTGCTTAACCTGTGTAGGCATTGCTTACACCTGCCCAAACGGGCTTAAACCCGCTTACTGCTGCTTAAAAGTGCTTACTCCCACTTACCCGCACTAATTTCTTTAAAAGAAAATAAAAAGGGGTTGATAGGAAAGTGGTGAAAAAGGGGCACAAAGAGTGAAAGACAGTAGGGAAAATAACCAGGGATGTGCAGGAAGGGTGTAGGGAAGGTCCATAGCTGCCCGTTTCTTCTACAGCAACAGATGTGCATATACACTGAACTTGGAGGTAGATTTGGACACTCAAACCCCTGGGAAGGGTGAGGACAACAATAATATGTTGTGATGCCAATTAAACCATATTACATGTGTCCAGTGGACACGTGCGAAATGGACAGCTATGTATGGGGCGAAATATTTTTGTGGGAACAGATTGCCCTTTTTTTTCAGGTGAGAGTGGGATGTTGGGTTGGTGTAGTAGCTATATTTGGGGAGGTAAGTTGGGTAGGTTAACAGACAAGATGCATACAGGGGTGGTATATGACACATGTGGGGGTAAACACCTTGGACGGGGAGGGGTGTTTGGAAGTCACAAGCCCATGAGCCCCCAAATGGAAACAGTGGGACTGAGGTCCCCACCCATGGGCAGTCACCACTGCACCTTCATGGCCCCAAGGGTGGCTGTGCTGGGGGCTGTGTAGGAGGGGCAGGCTCTCCCTCTAATTGTGCCATGCAGTCCTCAAGCTGGCGTAGCTGGTGTCAAAACTCCCTGTTGAGCTCCCTGTGCTCCGTGGCCCGGACCTGATGGCAGGTGACAGGTAACTCTCTGCCCCCACACCCGGGGGGGCTGAGCCCCATCCCCTGTGGTGGTTCCAAGCGAAGGTGGTGCAGGGCCAATGGAGGAGGAGATCCTAGGCTGGGCCCCTGATGTGCTGGTGCCCCGTGCCATGGCCAGCTGAGGTGGGACAGGTGGGTCCGCTGGGACTGGCCTTCCCATACGAGCTATGGTGTTGCAGTTTTAAGAATTATATGGGTTAGTAATAGTCAACAGCATTCAGGTTTAGTTATAACAGCATGCATAGATATTCCCATTAACCCAAGACACCAGATTTGCAACAGTTGCAGAGCAAGCAGAACATATGCATATATGGGACAACAGTGGCCATTACAACAGTATGCAGGTTTCACTGATGGCAAGAGACCACCAGTATGGGGGTATTTTAACATGGCACATGCATGGAACCAAATATGAATATTTGTAAACCAATAGGACATACGTCCCACCAAAAGTATGGAGTGTACACGTACCCATTGAGGTGTGTAATTGGGTTATTGTTGCACATATGGTGGGGGTGAGAGACAGAGAGATGTCAATTAACAAATAATATAGCCCTGTAGTTTTTACAACTTTCTTAGTCACTGCAGTTATCTGTCCCTTACATGTATTATTACACTACCCAATGTCCTTACTTTGTACAATGGTATGTTTTCTAGATTAGTATATATGTGGACTGTGTCTTACGTATAGTCTACACCTCTTACCTGTTATAGCTGTTGAGAAAATCATTGTTAACACTACCTGACAAATTCTATACATACTCCCAGATGCCATGCTTGTAGACAAGTATATGAGTAAACTGTGTTGTCCCTACAGTCTACACCTCTTACCTGTTATAGCTGTGGGGTAAATCTTTGTTAACACTACTTGACAAATTCTACACATACTCCCAGATGCATGTTGATGTTATACACATACCTAACAGTCCATTATTGCACACACTCTGGTCAGGGCTTGACAGGATGCAGGTGTTAATGTGACATATTTTGGAATAGCTGTCATACACTTTGGGTGAGATGCTACAATGACAGGTTTGTTTCCATATACATCTCTTTTTATGTTCAGGTCTGACTATCCATTGTATGTCAGTATAAGCTGCCTACATTTCTTGGATCATCACACTTATTTGTCAGGTGAACAGGTTACCGGGAAGCAGATTTGGGCCCGTTATCTGGACATGCTGGACAGATCAGAACAGTTGAGGGGTTGACTATGCATACAGCTTTCTATCTGAACATTCTTGCAAACTCTGTCTGTACAGTTGTGGGGTATGATTATGCATACAACTTACTACCACTCCTGGGATTCAAACCCCTGCTGTGTGTGGTACAAATACTACAGTTAACATCACAGTACACTGTGCTATAAGGGAACTGGTGTAAAGCATTCCAATGGTTTCTAAGTCTCCCTCAGTTGTTATGTATGACAGACCTCTTGGGACTTCCAACATTGTTATACTGAACTTCCTACACATTTTAACTGCATTCAACAGTGTGGGTAAGGCTGCTTAATACAACAGTACTATTTATAGAATGCAACACTACAACAACATATGAAAGCAGAATATACACAAGTACTCCAGGGGTTATACTTTTAATCACTAGATATTACACCTTTTTCCCAAGCAACCTATATGACAGTCTTCCTGCCATATTGTCTGGTTTATTCAGTACATCCCACACACAATATATTTTTATACTGGTACAACAGTTTCTAGTACTGTTATATTTATTTGTTATGACAGTACATGCAAAAATATCACTAACCTGCCTTGCAATGCAGCCTTTGCAGCCTAGCAACATGGGT
Source organism: Protopterus annectens (assembly GCF_019279795.1). Classification (NCBI taxonomy): domain Eukaryota; kingdom Metazoa; phylum Chordata; order Ceratodontiformes; family Protopteridae; genus Protopterus; species Protopterus annectens. The sequence goes on from NC_056743.1 coordinate 1,572,233,542, forward strand.
TTGCTGATTTGCAGCCCGCTCATCTGCAGCTGTCAGAGAAATACAGTGATATTTAGCCATTACCTATCCATAGTATACACAATCTAGGCAAGCATTATCTATGTAGTAGAATGAGTACTTAGTGCTGGAGCATCAGCCATCTGCCTGGATTCTTGGATCCACTGGTCCAAGAGATCACCCCTGCACTGCTTCAGGGCAGCATGGTGATGCCTGACATGCTCACCAGTCCGGGGGATACCAGTGGCACTGGTGAGGTCAAGGGCGAGACTGTGCCAGGCCTCCACTTTATACTGAGAGCCCTGGTACCGGCCCTGCAGTATTCTCTCCTCATGGTGTTTTACCAGGAGGCATACCATGAATCTGGACTCTTGGGTATCCCAGCACTGCGCTGTAAATCGAGTGCCTTCCCCAACTCCAGCCACTCTGCCTACAGTAGGGAGCTGCAACCAGTTATGGGAATTATTGGCACCTGTGGGGTTTAAATATGCCCGATTTCCCACACTTTCCTGTGATTGGACAGTTTTGAAAAGGCTAAGCTGTGGGCACACCTGCTAACCTAATGTTGGCATTGCTTAAAGGGGCATACCACTGGGCAGATTGAGTTAGCCAGCCTACACATTGCTTACACCACGTAAGATGACCTGTGCAATGCTTAACAGTGCTTAATATCTAATTAAAATTATATTTTCCTTTTGACATTGATTTATTATTTGTTACATGTTATATATGTGTCTGGTATCTGTGATTCTCGTGTACATACACTGTATGGGGTCTTGGGGAATTCAACACTTTATTACAATTGCCCCTCACATCTGGCCTTACTGCAGTACTCCAGTTCACATATTTATGTTATGTAGCCGGTTATACAACATCACACTGTACATAGATTCATTTCACATGTTCAGTTTTGTTTTCCTATGGGAAGGAGTTGTTTGTTGAAACCTCAGTCTTATGTACTGCTGCGATGGCTTAGTGGTTAACTACTGTGACTGTAGTGTACAGGATCCTGGATTCATCCTTGCAGAGGCCATTTATTTTAATGCTGGGCAGAACAAGGGCCATTGGATACAGAGTGGTTAAGGCACTTTTAAGCAGTTGTAAGTGGGTTTGCATGGGTTTGCGCAGAGGTAAGCAGTGCTAACTTCCAGTTACAGTTTTTTATATTCAATAAGCTACCAGATTGCTTAATCTGTGTAGGTAGTGCTTACCCCCATGCAAATGCACTCAAACATGCTTACTAGTCTTACATATGCTTACTACTGCTTAGTTGTGCTTAGACCTGCTTACTAATGCCTTATTCATTATGACACTGATACTTCACATGTGCATTTCCTGCAGTACTCTAGTTCATAAGTATGTATTTAGTGGGTTTTGCAACAAAAATATTGGTTATAATGTGCTTTGCCATGTAAAGTAGACTGTGCTGCAGTGGGACTCGAACCGGGAATGCTTACTCGTTAGGTGACTGCTCTGCCCACTACACTATTGCTGTGCTGCTTCATTTGCATATATCTTCCTTGTTATCCTCTTCAGCCTTTTGAGCTGCTTTAACCATAGCTAAGCGATGGGCACAGCCGTGCACCTACGGTTAGCTTTAATTGGATTAAAAAAAAAATAAAAGGTTTTATACATTTACTTTTTCTGTACTGTTGCTGTTGTACACATGGGGAACTGTTGGTTGGGATCTGCGGACTCCTTTGAGCAATCTCGCACATTTCTTCCCACTTTCTGCTATTCTACATTGCAGGGGCATGTTTAGTTTGAGAGCTCTGCTCTCAGACATGCCCCCTGCACTCATACACTCACCTTGTAAGCCTAGGAGCTTGGGCAGCGCACCTTCATTGATATGCATGGTGCGCTGCTGTCCTGCTCCTAAACAGGAGCTTCTGTGCAGGACTAAGCTAGTCCTGCACAGAAGATTGGTGAATCCGGGGGTACGTTTATGACATGCTTACAATTTCCATAGTTTTATGTCAAGAACATAGCAAACACTGCCTTGACACTACATAAAGATCCTGTTTTATGATAACAACTGAACTTCAAGTTGATATACTTAAATAGAAGGCAATTACTATTAATGACCTGTTTTATTTTTCAATATATGACATGATAACTCTCATGAACATTAACAAAGGAGAAAAATTGCCTCCATCTACTTTTTGTTAATAAAATAACTAATTTCTTTGTACACACTGTAGATGTAGGAGAATGTTGTATTGTGAAAGGTTGGAACAGGTTGTATTTTATAACACTGTGTTAGGGGTTTATATGCAAAATAAGCATAGGTTTATCTTTATTTATTTATTTACTTATTTATAGTTTAATTTTGTATGACAATGCATAGGGGTATTTACTTTCTTCACAGACCCTAATGAATCACATTTGAGCAGCGCTGTTTCCAATGTTATTTAACATGTTTTTACTGAAAACAGTATTAAATGTTAGATAGGGACTGCATCAGTTAACGATTATGCCATTTTCTTATATTAGGTAAATGATAACAATGAAATTGTCTTAAACCACCTCATATCGCTTCTTAATGCATTTTTATATTATTGTTATCTGATGTGACTACACCAATTCCCGTGTAGTACTATGTTTTTTTTTTTATTTTTGTTTCTGAGTAACTGTATGTTTTAAGCACAACCTTTATAAAATAAAGATAGACATCATTTTTGCAGGTAAAATTATGCATCTGTTACTCACATGTAAAGCTAGTGATATATATGTACCCAGTTACTAACTTGTAACCATTACAGGTATGTAATGCAAGCTTCCTTCAACCTACAGATAAATCCATGGATCTCTTTATTATTGTTTAGTAGACCCTCCCCCATTTCCTAAGGGCTACAGTGATAATTAATGACCAGAATACCAAATGAAGTAAATGTAGTATGAGAGTCTTACCAAACAAGAAAACATTTCTCTACCTCTCTGGCTGTAGCCATCTAACCAACCTCTGGGATGCTGTAGCACTTGTAGCATCCTCCTGTTTTAACCCCTAATGTAACAAAAATATTTTCCAAGGATCCTTGGCCACCACACCTATATCACAGAGTCTAATCTATCTGCCTACCAACTATTTATGCGAGTATGAAAGAAAATAAGTTAGTAAGGAATTATGTGTCGGCGTTATCATTCACTTTGTATGTTCTGTATACAAATGTTCACGATAGAAGAAAATAAAGAAAAGGTAACCTAGAAGGGCTCTGCAGACAGAACACAAGATTTTTCTGCAAAACGTAAGGTTGGAAGATACCGAAAATATTGGGTACCTGATAGGCAATTAGACCCATCATGATAATAATTAAAATGTGTTACATTTTGATGCAGTATAACTTTCCATGTGTGAATGGACATCTCCTATTCTTCCTATATTCAAAAATGATGTCATACTAAGATTTTGTTTCGACTTTAGAGCTTTAAATAACGTGACAAAATGTTGACAGATATCCACTACTGTGAAATGACAATACTCTGTATAAACTCAATAATACAAGGAATATTTCATTTTTAAGTTCTACAAAAGGTGATAACTTCCCTTACCTATCTCATCCAAGCATTATACCATCTTTAAAACACCATTTGGCCTGTATTGGTTCAAGGTAATGCACTTTGGGGTACACATGGTGGAGATCCTGTACATGCATACCTCACAAGGCTGTTTATGCAGATGTGGGCATGCTGTTGGTGAGTTTACCCTTTTCCTCAATGTAGTGCAATCTCAGAGTTGGTATATTTAATTTGCAGGGGGTGTGGGGGGTGCAGGGGGGGCACAGCACCCCTGCAAAAACATAAAAAATATATTTTACAGTCCCAGAGTGTTGGGTGGTGGGTGTGATCTAGGCAGCCCTTGCAACTGCGCACCCAGTGAGGTACACATGTACAGGATAACCCACATGGTCCCAAACACTTTCCAACAAATTACAGATCAGTTACTGTCTTCACATCAGGAGTACACTATAATTTATTTCAGTGACACAGCACTCTTTAGTCCAACTTGGAAAGCCATTTAAAGGAAATGAGCTTATGTTTTTCGCATACTGAGACATTCCAGCATTACTGTTAGCAAGGATATATGTCAGTGTGTACTAACTCCAGGTGCATTTTGAGGGTTCATTGTACAGGAAGGAAGGATACTACCTAATCATATGAAAGTTACATTTATTCTGTACTATCCACCCCAAACAAGAATGGAAATGCCTTCCTTGGCTGGGAAGGCCATTTTACTACAGACTACTCCATATTTTGCTACTTTGGTAAATCATTCCAACAGATTTATTTAAAGATGAAACCTATAAAGTGCTATGGAACTCACTGTCAAGAATGCTTTGAAATTTTGAAACACACTCTGTTAGTAACCTGCCTTAAGGAATCCTATTTTTTATTTGCAATTCTCTTATAAATTAATGACTTGAATTTGGGTTTAGGGGCTATACTATCTGAACAACATGAATATGGGGACCATACTGCTCTATATCTATGCTGCAGATTACATGACAGAGAGTTAGTGTACTTTGTAATAAGAGAAGATAGTTTGGCTGTAAAATTTGTCATAGAATCATTTAAATGAATAAGACCATTTACAGCATTCTCTTACCAGAATCTCTACTCACTTGGAAAATGAAAGATTGCAACATGCAAAACATGAGATGAAATATTTATTCATTCATTTATGTATTTATTTAGTTTAGATTTGTTTACTAGGTAAGTGGACTAGTCCAGAGATGCTTTTCAGCCAAGACCCAGGCCACAAAGGCAAAGGAAATATATCATATAAACACATGGGCAATTTAGTGAAGGTAATTAACCAGCATGTTTCTGCGAGAAGGGAGGAAACTGGAATACTTAGGAAAAACTCATGAAGACACAAATAATGCATGCAGGCTCAATACAGACAGTGACTATAAATCAAGACTGAACCCTGAACTCATAAGGCAGAGATCTTTCCACTGAGCCAGCATGATGTCCTTTTACCATGCAACATTATACATTTTTTTATTCCATATCACAATAAAAATGACAATATACAAGTGAATATTTTATTGTGCTGACCAGGGTGGAAGCATGCTTGAAGAGGTGAGAAAATACGGGGGACAATGAAATAGCATTTTGTGTATGCAGATGCCCATGGTAGAAGAAAATACAATAACAGAAGCAATGTAAGATGCAGGGCACCCTGTAAAACCTCATAAGTACATTGGATAGCCTCATAAATAATAAAGGGACACATACGTAATTATGGTTGCAAAATAGTTTCTCTGTATATAGTCCCGATTTCTGAATATTTGCAAAGTATTTTAAAACTGTGTTTTAAGATATATATCTTTAAAGAAATGTCAGCACCCATGTAAGACTGCTTTTCATGGTCATTCCTTTCAACTCTCCTGATTTTGCAGAATATTCATGGCTTTGTCTCTTATTTGTTTCCTTGTCTTTCACAAAATTTTTAATTTTCTGATAAATCACCGAGGATTACAGTCAATCACTAATGGCAGACATTAGAGTTTCATGTCTCTTATTCTTCAGAAAATGCATGTTGATGCAAAACCTGTTATTCTATTAACTTTTTTACTGAATTAGAGTAATATTTAAAAATTGTCTTTGATTTTGGGTCTTTTATCCTCTATTTTTGGCTTGTCTATAATTATTGAGCAAAGAAGATGGGAGGTATGAATATTACTGAAGTTCTAAAATAGCATGTTAATTGAAGAGTATAACATATGTCAGTATGATTGTATCATGTAAGCATTCAGTTCCTGGTTTCTGTAGGTTAAACTTTACTTTTTTTCCCTCAAACTTCAATTTTGAGCTTATTAACAGTGTATTAGTGTTACAGTTTATTTTTGTAATTTGTAAAGCTAGTAGAACCAAGAAATCAGAATTAATTCTCTACAAAATAAAGCAGTTTATTCTTTATAAGCCACAAAACATGCCCAGAAGCTAATAAACATGCAGTCTTGTTTCAGGTTACTGTCATATCTGCTGACTGGACCTTTTCAGGCAAAATAAATAAATGAATAAGTAAGGAAGTAAATAAATAAATATAGACTATTATATAAAGATAGAAAAACTTAAGAAAGTGGATTTTACAACTGTATTACTGATTGAAAGAGAAAATGTTAACTGGTGGAGGAATCAATATATAAAAATGAAGAAATTATCTTACTTTCACATCCAATACAGATAAACTTTACAAGAGAGATGATAAGTCACAACAAAGTCAGTGATAAAATAAGTAAATTACATTTAGAAAAATGTGGACTAGGCTTTATAAAAGTTGCACCGTATAATCATGAAATGATATGGCCTGTTAGAATATAAAAAGCACTGAATCAGATGGCTGAACAGTCCAAGGTAAAACAGTACCTAGTCACACCTGACAGATGAACGGGAATTAAAATGAATGACTCAGCCCTTGGGGAGCTAAATGTTTGCTTTACATTTTTGTATACAGTTGGATAGCTGAACTATAAAAGTGAATGTTAATGTCTAAACTGCTTGTAAATTGCCCAGCCAGCTGGTATTAACAATAAATGCTATGTGCTTGAATAGACTTGAGGAGTATAAAGATTGCAGCTTGATTTGAAGACTATACTAAAATGAATTTGAACTGTGGAAATTACTGAGAAGAGTAGAAATTTGTGAATAGACCAAAGAACCCACACAAACCATGGAAAGCAATTGAACAGTTTGCAAACAATATACCTTAAAATTATTCCAGTAAAGAATCTGATGAATTTTAATGAGTCTTGGTCAGTTGTTGCTGAGTTTAGACCTAGAAGAACACATTTTGCCTGACTGTCATATGGAGTTATTTCATAGTGAGAATGAGGAAGCTGCTGTTTTCTCTGTCATCATACAACCCTGAGGTTAGGGTGTACTTTGATCCCCCAGTATTATGGCTACTGCCATGGTGAGAAGCATACTGCTGACAGAGTAAATTCTGCCCTGCATCATGTAACCATGAATCTCTCATGATATCTGTGGCAGGCAGGTGGGACTCCTTCTTCTGAAGCTGCACCGAGTTTGGTATTTTCTAATGGCAGGCATATCCAGAGAAAGGTTTGTATCTAACTTGCTCCAGTCTTGTGATCTGGCAATCATAGCAAGGCTCTGGTTGGATAGCGATTATTGTCCTTTCTCTGGAAGCTCTTATGCACTTCTTGTTGGGTCTGTCTTACTCAGCACCCTCAGTCATTCTAGGATAGGAGGTTGCTATTCAAAATGATTTGTTATATAAAATACTCAATCTGGGGCAACCATCTCCTATGGGTTTGCAGTACATACAGGAACAAACTAATGGTACATCCTCATATACCATCTATGAGGCAGTTTGAGGATGTTTCTTCAAGAATGTTTACACTTCCTTGTGTCCTTGTTGGTGATGTTTTCTAACTGGTTAATTTTTGGTGACTTCATCATCATGGTAGATGAGCAGTTTGTGGCTGTTGTAAAATAATTATTCTGCGCTTTGAAGGGGTTCAGGATTGCTGAAGTTATTGCACTGCACTAACATGCTTTAAATTTGGATTATTGGCATGGTGTTATGAGCAGTATCTTGGTAGTAGAACTGGTCACTTGGCTGGGTCATTCTCTGGTTCTGTTCATGGTTAGTCAATCCTGGGTGACCTAGGTGTAATGTAAACTAGGAATATTGGTCTAATGTCACCCTCTTCTCCAGCCATGGCTACAGGTGAGCAGTACTTGTAATCCAGTTGGGTTTGTCAAGGCCCATAATATTGCCATGATGGCCTTCCTGGATATTTCACCTCCTAGTCAAGTGCATGTTGTCCACTTCATGTCATTTGAGCCATGATATGATTAGGAACTCTGAGAACTCAGGAGGGCTGGATGAAGGGCAGAATATTACTAGCATCATACCAAATCTGTTCAAGGACAGATCATTACCATCATCATCATCATCACAGTAATCAACTCCCTTGTTCCCATTTTTTCTATATGGGGTAGGGGTGTCATGACAACTGTCACCACCTCTCTTGATTCAGTGTCACTGTCTTACCCTCTTCAACAGTTATACCTGCTAATCATAGGTTTTTGCTTATGTGATCTATCCATCTGTTGGCTGGACATCCTTGTTTTCCTCTTGACTTCATACCGTCTCTCCCCAAACTTCTTCAAAAAATTATCTTTTTCTTATCTGTACATGTGCCTGACCTGCCATTATACCTTCCCTTTCATCCTCTTTGCAATTGGAACTACTTTGGCTCCTGCTCAGATGTCATTATTTCTTCATCTGTCCCACAGTTTGCATCCTTTTTCTGGCAGCTCTTGTGTACTCCTTAATTCCACATTATTTGGTACCCTCAGTCATTCTAAGCTATGGGATTTCTGCCATGTTACACATGCTAGTGTATTTGCTGTTCAACTAAGGAATTGCTTTTTTTGTATTTTGTCCTAGCTGTGTTCCTGTAGATTAAATCTGTTAGATATCTCCACCCCCCCATTTTCTTTCAGTGTGTGTGTGTGTTAGACTCCATTGAAGCCACTTGTTTATTGCTGGAGTGTGTTAAATCATTATTATTTGACCTATTGGAATGTCATCTTGTATGATGGTCTGCACAGATTTTGAAGTAAACTATTTAACGGTCTCCATAGGTGTCATTGTGATTGAGTCACTGTCTGTCAACACTACCATGGTGGCCAGTAAACCTTCTCAATACATCTTGCTAAAGATTAGGAGATTATACTTGCTATGCACAGCCAGGGAAGGCAGAATAATTTCTATTCACCATACCTTGACACTTAAAATACTCAAGCTCGGACTACCAACTCCCATGAAGGTGCAATGCAGCAGAAACAAAATGAGGGCACACTCAGTGCAGACACTTCATTTTCATCACCTCTAGCTTCCTCAGTTGCTCTACCTTCACTTGCCATGTTTCTGTACTATAGAAAAGTACTTGTTACACCAATGTTTTATTCATGTTTTCATCTTTTTTGGCATTCTTGTTGTATATATTACAGTGTCAGTTGTCTATAGCACCTCTGATTCGAGCTTTAAGTTCCTCATTCAGACTTCCATTTTCTCATTCAGTACTCCCAGATGCATGAAGATACTAACTTGTTCCACTACTTTCCCTTCTATCTCAATTTTCAGCTTCCTATGATTTCTGCTATTTGCTGCCATGACAACTGTCTTGTCTGTACTCAATTTCATCCCATGTGCCTTCAATTTTTCATTCCATTCCCCTATCATTTATGACTGCTCTTAACCCTTACTAATGTGCCGCAACTTGTAGTGCCACAGCATAGTATTTCTGAGTTGGAAGTTAGTGATATGGTTTCCCCTCTCTTAGGCAACTCAAAACTCTTTATCCGATCAGCTGATCAGCACCAGGCTGCATCATACTGAAGCAGCTTTCTCAGTGTCACTGTTGTATTTTACCAGTGTAAAAAAAACTTGATATGTAACATTGTTCCTAATAAACACATTTGGAAATGATTTGTCAGCAGGTCATTATATTATTACATATTCGCAATTGCAATAACATTGCCAGGATCTCATTATAGGCCATTCTCTATTAACAAATACCTTGTATACTTTAGATAAGGACACTGGCATTTGCTTTTTTGGTAAACTTCAAACTTTGTGACATCTGGCAGTCTAGCAACTTAGAGCCATCTGTCATGTTCCTGCTTGATATCACTCCAGAACAAAAGGTCATCAGTAATAATATTACCTACTTCTTCTAACCACTCAGTCATGCTTGCTGCAGTCCTCTGATTTTATTTTGCAAAGCTAATAATATCCTAGAATGAAGCCTTAAGAATTTGCACTACTGACGTGTGTATTAGACAGAATTTAGAAAAAGCTTTATCAAACTGCCATCACCTCTGGTATGCATCAACCATTGAAAAGAATCTGGCCTTCTGCTTAGTTCAATCTCTTCTTCAATAATTTAAAGTGGATAATGCTGCCTCTTGATCTATTTATTAACATCATATGGATCAGAACAAATTCTGACCTTGTACTGCTTCAGACTTTCAAAATACTAATAATCCATTCTGTTGGTTTAGTCTGGCTGACTGTTACTCCTTGTGACTCCATGGACTTTCATTTTTCCTCAGCTTGAGTCATAAGTGCAACAGGTATTCTTTGAGGTGCATGAATCACTGGAACTGCTTCGGATAATACAGTTATATAAAGACAGTACAAGTCCTTTTATTAACCTTGTCTCCACTCCTTTTTCAAAACTTCTGATGTCCAGTTCTCCTCCAGTACAAGTTCTGAATAATATCTAACCAACAGAATCCCTGCCACTGACCAGCATTCTTTCATGGCATTCAGAATTTTTCTGAAATTTTCTTTTAAATCCAATACTCACAATTTACACAATAATAAAAGACACACATGTAAGAAAGGAAAAAAAAAAAAACAATATTTTAATGGCACCTACTGCCACAGCTTTATGCCTACCCTTGATACAAATCAGTTAGCAAAATACTGCCTTTTTATACATTTCAACTCAGTCAATCACTCAATCAATTAAATTAAACACTGACAATTAATCATTGTATTCAAACCTTTTGGAGTTAGTGTATCAAATTTCAAAATAAATTTATACTCTATCTGGTTTGACACTAATTCCATATTACTCTCCGCCACTAATTATATTTACTAAAACCACAAATTTAAAATAATAGTTTTTCCTTCTTGTTTCTCATATGCACGTGATACTGACATACTATCTAATTTCCTGTCTTATATCAGAAAGTGTCTTGTATTCTCTTTACTTTCCTTCTTTGTAAATCCTTCAGAACTCTAACACATAAATCAATACACCCGTGTATCATGTCATTTTCCATCATTAGCAGTCATGTAGGTTCCACACAGCACCTACATGAAGTAAGTGTGTTAGTGTGATGTGTAGCAGCACTAATTGAATATGCATGCTGCTCATTGTGCCAGCAATAGTGCTCACAGCCATGGAAAGGTGCATGCATGCAGCTGCACACAATGTAAACAAAATGGATCACATATGGGCAATGCTCGCATAGAGCATGCACTGCAGCTCACACATATTAAGCGTAAGTACAGGGATAGTGCAGAATGAGGGAAAGTGAAGTGGGGAAACAGCTACATAGAAATACAGTATAATAGATAAGAATGTTGCAGAGGGAAAATGTTTAAAGTGTACTCATATCTCATAGGCAAATGTGATGAAAGTGTATAAGAAGCATTCTGAACATAAAAATTGCAAGACTGATGTAATGACATATACTATGAATACCAATACTGCAGATATGGACAGAAATAATAATGGACATGCTGGTGAAGGATGTGGATAGGAACATAAAGCGGCATTGTAACAAAGGGGATCGTAGCTGTGATATACATGTTAATTAAATGGTTGACATCACATAACAGTTCAAAAGGATGGAAGCTACATTATGAGGGGTGAATTCATAGAATGCATTCATAGCATATAAGGATGTATATACAGGGAATTGATATATGAAAGCTGAAAGCACTGATGAAGAACAAAAGGACATTATAGCTGTAATAAAAGGTAGCTCAGAAATGAACATGTCAATGCAAAAAAATGACTGTGGCTCCGATAGGAAAGGGGTTCATCACCTATGAGCATGTAATAGATAGGCAAGAGTTGTATGTTTGTTAAATGATTCATGGCAATCACAAACAGCACACATAAGTGACCAATGTCAAGACTGAGCAGGTGACATGTCAGGAGTCCAGTGCTGCTGTTGCTGACTTACAAACAAGTCTAACATACTAATACTGGGCATGCTTATGTACAATTACAAATAACAGTAACAGAATTGCAATCCAACATTGGCAATACAATAGAAAGCATTGTAGCAGAGGACCAATCACATCTTCTGATGGTCACCCTGCATTACATACAGATAGAAACATTTATGGAATCACACATCTGCCTTTAAGCCGTATATTGTGATGGACACAATGGCAGTATTAAACGCATGTCTAGCAGATGACATCCAATACAGGCCGTAATTATCTTGTGAATAGGTAATGCACATAAGCAAGGAATGATCTAAGAAACATTCGTTAGAACACATGCCTGAAAGATGTCAGAGAGATGCATAACAGTCTGGGGCACCACAGACATATGCATATTGGTTACGTAAGGAGGAACACCTCTGAAGGTTGGACAGCACTATCATACCATATAAGGTGTACTGACGATCTCTGTGGTATGACAATGCATGAGAAAGCTGGCTTGAGAGAGTGTGTGAGCCACTATAATCTGACAGACAGATGTTAGCAGAATCAAACCCCAGCCTATTATACAAGGTGCTCTCCAGACCCTTGTATTGACTGCCTGTGCCATATCACATAGCAGTGGAGGTTGTCACAAATAACTGAATTGAATGTGTGTGTGTCAACACAGGAAGTATGGCTATCATATCAGCAATCAGACTTAATCATAAAGCCAACCACGAGCTACACATGTTACTGTCCATACAATACTGAGCATTAACATATGACTGATTGTCTTTCACAAGGAAACTGCTTCCATCTTGTAGGACATATACTGTCTCAAAATTGAAAACCAGAGCTTATCTAAACAACACTACCTTGGTTTGTGATTTACTGTGCAGGTGACAGGTAAAATAAATTTTAATTGAATTTATTTTTTTATTTTTTATCACTGTTTTTTACTGTTTGTAGGAAGGAAGTGATAGCTTATAGACAAGACAATTTACTTTGATTTATATTTTGTTGTTTTACATTTAATTTTCACTGTTGGTTGCTAGAAAGGGATAGGTTTTAGGCAGGAAAGCTCTAGCCATCTCAAGGGGCCTAGTCAGCTATAAATGCACAGAGACTGCAGAGAAGGCAATCTAGAGTTTATCCAAACAATCCTACCTTTGGTTTGTGATTTACTGTGGAGTTGACTGGTAAGAGAGGTTTTATTTGAATTTATATTTTATTTTTTAATACTGTTTTTCACTGTTTGTAGGAAGAAAGGGGTAGGTTGTAGACAACAAGGTTTACTTTGATTTATGTTTTGTTGTTGTTGGCTGTGGTTGTGCAGTGGTTAGTGTTGTTGCCTCACAGCTAGAGATTCTCTGGTTCAGTTCTCAGCTGGAGCACCTTCTGTGTGGAGTCTGCAGCTGAGTGAGTTTTAAAGACATACAGTAACTACATGTGTGTGTATGCCTTCTGTAAAGGTTGGGTGCCAGGCTGGCAATTCGATACTATAAAAACTCCACCAGTGTCCTGCTGTGGTGACCCCTAATGGCAGAAGCCAAAAGACATTGCATTTTGGCTATTAGAAATGGATAGGTTTTAGACAGTCAAGCTCTAGCCACCCCAAGGGGCCTAGACAGCTATAAATTCTCACAGACTGCAGAGAGGACAATCCAGAGTTTATCTAAACAGTCCTATCTTTGTTTGTGATTTATTGATCTTTACTGTTAAAAAGAAGTGCTACTGCGAATGATGTAAAGGAATTACAGCTTTTGTCTGACTTTCAGAACTTGTACGATCAGAACAACTTTACCGTACTTACTTTAGTATTTATTTGTTTACTGCTTGTGTGATGTTTGTCATAGAAGTCAATTTAAGTTCTCTTTGAATTCTGTGGTTACTGATTTTGATTATTCTTTTATTTTTATAATTTATTAATTTGAAGCTGAATATGGATTCCTTAATGAGTATGCAATTAATCATTTGCTAACGCACAAATATCCTGTACTGTGTAATAAATGCTATGCATATTTAAAGGTAACAGCTGATAACACTGGTGATCTGTGTTTCTTGTGTCAAAAGTTGGATGATTTGTTTACCTTTGTTAGAGGTAAATCTAGGCTTAAAGTACAAAACACAAATCCAAAAGCAGCAGGGGATGAAGCTCTCCCAAAAAAGCAAAATGCAATAACAAAAGTCCAAAATGGGAGTAAACAAACACGGCTCTCTTGATAATAAATAAAAGACAAAACTTTTATTCAGGTACAAACTAATGAGTGCTTTCGTGCCTCCTGGAACTTCATCAGACAATACAAACACTGCAAAAATCTCAATAAAAAGGGTTGCCTCACTCACATTATTTCACAGCAACCAATCATATATTTTCAGCAATTAAAATTCACCTACTGACAATTGTCAACAAATGTAATGTGAAGTCAAAGGCTTCACATATCAACTTAAAAAAATCCTTACATACAAAATAGAAAGTCTGAAACTACACATAAAAAAATAAAATTAAATTAAATTAAAACATTAATTTTCACTTTCACTACTATCAACAACTATATAACCATACAGAGAGGTGACTGCAGCAAACACCAGTCATAAAATTTTTACTTTCTCACATATAAAACTATTGGCATCAACTTTCTCACAGTTGTAATAATATAGTGTACCAAAAAATGGCAGTCATATAGGATAGGAAATTTAATGCTTGCTGTTCTTTGTTTTCTAGCCTGATGTGTGAGTGTTAGGTGTTTACCTTAGGAATTTTGGAATACATTTCTCTGTGGAGTATATGACTGCCATCTTTTGTTGTTACCTATATTAATGGTTGGACTGGTGAGATAAATAATGTTAGGCAAAGAGCAAATCGAATACATTTAGGAAATGATGTGTCTATTGTCTGTAAAGATCATTCAACCCCTATGAAACAAGATGATGCCCCTGACAACTTTGGAATTCTGGATGCAAGAATTCAGCAATCTGAGGATTTGGAGTGTTTAGAAGGAAACAAAAATAGAAAGAAAGGAAGAAGCTCACAAAAAAATAACAAGTAAGAAAAATAAACTGATTAATGTCTGTAAAGTAAAGAGAATATTTACTAAAAAGATACTGCTTTGTTATGTAAGATTACAGGGAATGATAACATTTTTTCTATCAGAAAACCTTCAGTCTACAGAAAAGGCATAATTTTGCCAAAAGAGAAGGTAGAAAAAAGAGGAAAGGGGCAGGTGAAAAGGAATAAATCAAAATTGAACATGGTAGGATTGAAGAACATTACTGTAAGAAAAAAAGAAGAGAAAGACAGATGTTGACAACATGGCTAAAGCTGTGGATGTACAGTGCCAGCTGGATGAGAAGGTAATGAGTATTTGAATAGTGTTATGCTTGCCAGGATCAAAAATATAAGATGTGAGACAACCCTTGGAACCCCGTTAATGTAAGGAAGTACGGATCCGTTTTTATTCATGTCGGTACAAATGATCTCATCTCTGTGACTGTTAGTAGGGAACTTACTGCTGTCTTAGTAATAGCTTGTACTGGTGTTAGGATGTATTTTTCACAAATCACATAGAGAAAGGACAGTGAGGTCACTGTGAATGAAAATATTTTTTGGGTAAATAACTACATGGAAAAATGTCCTGTTTTAAAAAATGGAAATGTGTAGAGCATCCAAGCCTAGTTTTGAGCACACTTGTTCAGACAGGATGGCATGTATTTGTCAAGATCAGGGAAGAGAATTTTTGCAGCAGATATTTTGCAATATTTGACAAACACTAGGCAGGATTGTTGCCAGGTCGAATATTTAACTGTTCACAGATAGCAACTGTTGATGCATCTCTGATGGTTGTTAGTGCTAGGAGCATTAATAATATTTTTTAATTGGAAAATTTGATACATTCCCACAAGATTGATGTTATTTTTTTTTTTTTGTGAAACATGGTTAAAGAACAATGAATGGAAAGCAATTCTGTCAGAGTATAAATGTTTTTACTGTAACAGACATTCTAACAAACAAATGTGGTGGAGGTGTTATGATAGGGATTAAAGCTAGTTATGAGACCTGTGATTATTACTTGTTCAGTGATACCACAATATTATTAACTGCATGACTGTGACACGAAAGACAACCCTGGAACATATAACAATTGTTGGCGTGTATAGACCACCAAAGTCAAGGCCTATAGGAATTCATATATTTCTTGCATGAAACACAGGAGGGAAGAATAATATTAAATGGGGACTTAAATTTACCAGAAACAGACTAGAATAATATTGATTCAACAACATTAGCAAGGAAATTATTCACAACTTATATTCAAGAACAACAATTGCTGTAGATTGTAAAAAAAAAAAAAAAAAACTACCAGGGAATAGAACATACTACACACTAATTGTACTCCTAAAGAAATTACTGTTACTTCAAGTCAAGTTTACCACCATTGATGTGCAATGATTGTGGGGTTATAAAGGTTAATTTGTTGCTAGATAATTCTGCCAAACTGAAATCTAAACCAGTGCACAGAAGGTTAATTACAGATTATATGAAAGCAAAATAGTCACTCCCCAGGATTCACGAATGGCTGATTTCTGTGCAGGAACAGTGTAGGAGCTCCTGCATGGAAAATGGCAACCAAGCAATCCAGGAAAGTGCCGTTTTCACATGCATGAATGGCCCTACACTGTTCCTGTATAGAAAGCTGTGCAGTATGCAAATCACCTCATTTGCTGGTAAAAAACATGCAAATTAGGTGATTTTGTGATCCATGAAGCTGACCGGACTCCGTGTAGGAACAGTGTCAGAGCAGAAATGTATTCAGTTAGTAACTGAATACATTTCTGCAGTCAAACAAACGGAGACAGGACAGCTCATAGAAAGCATGTATTGCAGTCAAACACACACACACCAATGGCCAAATATAAGGCCATTGGCATTAATAGCAGTTTATTTTTTTAAATTAAACTTTTTTTTTTGGCTGTTTAAGCTTAGGTCAGTGGCGCAGAAATGGGATCATGCCAAAAATAAAATAAAAAAAAAAACGAGAAAAGTCAATTTTAAGATAATTCTGCATTTTGCCATTATAGTTAATGGCAAGCAGAATGTAAACAATACCAGGGAGCACTAGTTGTCAGGGGGAAAGGGTCCATCTAAGTGCAGTAACTAATGACTTACACACTGGGGTTTGTAAATGAGGGGAGTTATACTGAATCACAGATTTCCTCAAAGTGTCAGCTTGTACTTAACCGTGTAGGTGCAGCAATACAACAGTCCAAGTGTAAGAGCTGAATGACTTCAGGAGGGGGTGTGTCATGCTTGCTGTAAATGCATTGGAGCTCTGTGGCCCTTTTTGCCCTTAGCTAAGCACAGCTAAGGAAGGGGGTGTGTCAGATGTGCCTGAGCACTGTGTATATAGACTAAACAGGTGTGTGTGCTGTGCACCGAGATTTAAACACACACAAAAAAAAAACGGAAATGGCAGCACTGTCAACATTTGAGCACTGGGTATGCGCTGCGCACCTTGGGGCTTAAATAGGGAGGAAATGGGAAGGGAAACATCACTAGGAAGGCAATCAAGGAGAACTAGCATAGCTGGCAGGTGGAATGTATCAGAATCAGTCAATTACACATGCAGCAGCCAAGCACACTAATATAAACTATGCAAACACCCTACAGACTGTTTTTTTTCCCACAAACTCGACACCACCGGTGTACACAGATGGGGAATTTTTATCTAGCAAAACCAACTAAAAATGTTAGAGGCTGCTGCTGCTTTACTCCATCAATATGTGGTAGAGACTGAGGATGGTGAGGAGGAGAATGCTGACAACCGACCCACAGTGAGGAGAAGAACAGTGTACAGACCTAGGGTAACCTACCAGGGCCTACATGAGCTGGAGATAGTAGAGTGCTATAGGGTGGACAGGGACATTCTACAGCAAATAATTGAGCTGTGCCAGCCATGCCTTACACACAGAATTAATAGAGGGGAACCCATCCCAGTGGATACCAAGGTATGTCTAGGCTTAAAAATATTAGCCACAGGTACCTTCCAAAGACCAACTGGGGATATCATGGGGGTCTCACAGGCATCAGCATCCAGGGTACTCTGTCAGTTCCTGGATGCCATAACACAACATGCCAATGAGCACATATATTTCCCCACCACCCATGAGGCACTGACCACACGTATGTATCTCTTCCACCGTATAGCAGAATACCCTGAGTTAGTTGGTGCTACAGACTGCACGCACATCCACATCAAAGCACCACCTGGTGAGCGGGGCAGGGTCTACATAAACCGCAAGGGCTTCCCCTCCATCAACTGCCGGGTCTTGTGTGATGCCAAGGGCATTATCATGAATGTGTGCGCTGGCAGCTTTGGAAGCTATCTGGACTCCCACATCTGGCATTGCTCACAGCTGTATCAAGTATTTCCCAGGGGGACATCCCATATGGCCATCTAGTGGGGGATGCTGGCTATGCATTGGAGCCGTGGCTGATGACACCTATCAGAAATGCACACACAACTGAACAAGAACACCATAATGAGGCATACACACAAACCAGGATTATTATAGAGAATGTGTTTGGGATGCTGAAGTCACGGTTCCACTGCCTTGACATATCTGGTGGAGCCTTGCAGTACTCTCCAGCTACATGTACACAAATGTTCATAGTATGTGCCATGGTACACAATATGATCCTGTGGAAACAGCTGTAGAAAGAACAGCATGGGGCAGGGTCACACAGCCCCCCACCATTGCAAAGGCCAGCACAGGCACAGAGGGATTCAGAGGAAGAACATCCTGAGCCTGCCCCTGTAGGCAGAAGGAGGTGTGCACAGTTTGCCCAGGCCTTGGCAAAGAGGCAACACATAGCACACACACTGACACTGTAGGGACCTAGGGGCTGATACCTCTCTCTGGCTCACACATACAGTAAAAGGGATGCCAAACATGACACTACCTGAGCTTTACCATGTACAGGGAGTGTACTATGTACATCCAACAAATTCAGCCCTCCAGCACTGTCCTCAATACTGGCCCAGCAACAAGGTATGTCACTCTTCCTATCAGTTACTGAATTGAGTAGTATGTTCTCATACTTGTATGTATGATATGGATGCAAGTATGCCAGGGAATTGGGTGGCTGAATGGGATGGCAGCAGACAGCTATATGGGACAGCAGGAAATTCATAACAAATACTGGTGTCAACATAGTAGGCAGCACTACACAAGGTGACAGCCCCCATTGCAGTACATGTGATGGGCCAAAGAACTGTGGGTGTCAATAGGTCACACACATGGATGTCAGTGAGGGTCACATATTCACCACCAGCCTCACTCAGCAGGACAGGTGTAGATGACCATGAAGAAAGGCTTAGCTAAGGTCCCCAAATCATGGCAATGGTGAACAGCCCCCGACCAGACCTACACAGACATACTACAACATGTGTGGCAGTTGCAATCTAGTTCTGAAGGGTAAGAATTCTGAAACTGAAATATATGCCATTAAGATCTAACATGTGTACTCTACTGATATGCCTCCTGTCTGCATGATAGGTCACAATACAATATGAAATGGAAGCCAACAGAGTAACCAAAATACCAGTACAGTCATTTCAAATGTTAAAAGTCTGCAGGTGTGCACCCTCCTCACAATCCCATGTAGAAATGCAATAACAGATAGCATGCAGCACTCTCAAATTGCCTACAGTCCTCTGGCAAAGGCCCATGCCTCACCCATAGTGCCAATGTATGGAAAGTCAGGGGTTCTAACTAACAACCTAACACAGTAAACAGAAAACAAATGCAAGGCTGTGTTGAATAATGCCAGTAGCATGCCTCTCCGTGTCCTACTGCAAGGACTGTGGATCAGGCCATAAATACTACTGGGATAAAGGCCCAACTATAGGGATACTTCCAAGATATTGATTACATAATGTTAGGCGGAGGAGAGAATAACAGAGAGGGGGTGTAGAAGCATGGATGTCATGGAATGTGTGAACTCTGAAACTCTAATTTCTGCCCATACTACTCCCGACTGTAAACCCATGAATGAATAGCCACAAAACCGCTTGTAAACCACAATGTGAAGGTAAACTGACCAGATATATGAGTCCTGCCTCTGGATAACATGGGTGTATCTGTACAGCTGAGAGGTATGGCCCCAGTAGGATATGGCCATTCCTTGAAGTTGAGAAAAGCACAAGGAGGGGAACCCCAGCCAGCATACTAACAAGGTGCTGGCCATTTACACAGAACCAGCAGTATATTGTCTGTAGCTACCCCTCCACAATGGCAGGTGTGTGCCAGAATGTGTAGTCTATATGCCTCAGAATATTGGTCTCAGCTTCATTCGTCTCATATTTCCAGGTAAATAACTGTGAGCAAAGAATGATAGCTGTCAGTAGTTGATGACATGACACATCACAGTGTAAAACAGTACATATGTCAGAATATATTTGCTACAACCAAACATGTCACACAAGCAGCACAGACAGCAATAGTTACAGTATCCCCTGTATGTTAAGCCCATTGTGTCTCCATATTGGCAACCTATCTACACATATCCTGCAGAAACAGTTTGCTAGGTGTAGCTGTAGCACACAAAACCCTGAACTGGAGTCCAACCCTCCCTGGAATGGATGCACACACTCAATATAGTAGGTCATACTGGGCATGCTCCTACACTTTGAGAAATGAAACCCATGTCTCACAACGCAGTGGACTACATATATAGGTTATTTGCAGCTGTCTGTGCACACACACCAAATTGTACACCATTAATACTTCACATACACACGTTGGATAGGAATACACACACATATCTAAGGTCAACATAATATAATATGTCAAACATACACACAGAGATGTGGGGAAGAGAAAGAAAGACAGCTACAGAGAGAATCCCATTATGAGGCCTGTCCCAGCCACTACACATCCCATTGGCCTATATCACATGGTGTGCTGATGTCATTCACTGTAGAAATACCTTTGATTAGCCCTCAGCCCTATAGTGTCAGTGGTGCTTGTGATAACTGTGTAACACTACAGTCCAAATAGGTATCCATGAAGCAGTTGTAATTTCAGTCCTGTCAAATGTAAAGTTGTGTGTATGTGTGTGTGTGTGTGTGTGTGTGTGTGTGTGTGTGTGTGTGTGTGTGTGTGTGTGTGTGTGTGTGTGTGTGTGTGTGTGTGTGTGTGTGTGTGTGTTTCTAGATGAATGTGGTTGAGGCCTGTCACACTCACTAAACCTCCTTTACTCCTCCTTCAGCACTGCTGCTGATGTCACTCACCTTCAAAGATACCTTTGGAAAGCTCTCCAGCATATAAGCTCCATGGTGCTTGTGATAACTGCGTAATACTATAGTGTAGCAAACTAGTTAGGTAGAAGTTCCAATCCTGATTATGGCAACTGTATAAATGTGAGTGTTTGTATGAGAGAGTGTGTGTCCTTGTAGAGACCTGATTTTGTGGTCATTCACACTTACAACACTTCCCTTACCCCTCCTTTAGCACTGCTGCTGATGTCACTCACCTTCAAAGATACCTTTGGACAGTTCTCCAGCATGTAAGCTCTGTGTTGCTTGCTATAACTGTATAATACTATACTGTAGCAAACTAGTTAGGTAGGAGTTCCAATCCTGATCATGACAACTGTGTATATGTGAGTGTTTGTGTGAGAGAGTGTGCGCATCCTTGAAGATGCCTGATTTTGTGGTCATTCACACTTAAAACACTTCCCTTACCCATCCTTTAGCACTGTTGCTGATGTCACTCACCTTCAAAGATACCTTTGGACAACTCTCCAACATATACGCTCCATGGCACTTGCGGAAAATTGCATAATACTATAGTGTAGCAAACTAATTAGGTAGGAGGTCCAATCCTAATCCTGGCAACTGTGTAAATATGAGTGTTTGTGTGAGAGAGTGTGTGTGTCCTTGTAGAGACCTGATTTTGTGGTCATTCACACTTAAAACACTTCCCTTACCCCTCCTTTAGCACTGCTGTTGATGTCACTCACCTTCAAAGATACCATTGCACAGCTCTCCAACATATAAGCTCCATGGCGCGTATGATACATAACTACATAGGTAGGGGTTTGAATCTCATCCCTGGCAAGTGTTTGTGTGTGTACATATGTATGTCCATACCCCAAAGATTTTGGCCCCATTTACACCCAGTACACATCTCAGTGCCTGATTTTAGCAGTCCTGCAGATATCATCCACCTTAGACGTACCTGTTGGCAACCCTAAACCATGTAAGGTCAGTGTTGCATGTGGTAAATGCATACCATAATGGTCCGAAAAAATAGTTAGATAGAGGTTTGAACCTCACCCCTGGCGGAAGTAAATGTGTGTGTAGGGTAAAATATTTTTCGAATCTCTCACCCACTACATCACCCAATGCCAGTATTTACAAGGGCTGGTGATTTTCCTCACCTTAGAAGTACCTTGGGACAACATCCATCCTATAAGCTCCATGGTACATGTGATAAATATGGTACCCTGTCATAGCAATACATAGCTAGGTAGGAGTTTGAAACTCAGTACTGGCAAGTGTGTGTGTGTGTGTGTGTGTGTGTGTGTGTGTGTGTGTGTGTGTGTGTGTGTGTGTGTGTGTGTGTGTGTGTGTGTGTGTGTGTGTGTGTGTGTGTGTGTGTGTGTGTCATCAGTATCCTGTGTGGGGGTTGGTGTGATTGTGCAATAACAGGATCCAATGGGGGGTGGGTATTGCTAAATTATTATGTCGAGGACCTAGTATATGTCACAATGTCCACATTACAAGGCCAACAGTTGTCAAACACTGTAGAGGTTGGTGTAGACAATCCACAGCCCTAAATGTCTAGTGCCATATGCAATGACTATGTGACAGTATGGATTAGTGAACAATACAGGCAACCCTTCTAAAACTCAGAGACCACTCTCTACCCACGTATCATACGTAAGCACACTTGGGTAGGCAACAACCACTATATCGGTAGTTCCCCTGCATATTGTCTCACAGACAGTACCCATGGTGTGATTGCAGTGGACTACATGCCTGTTGATCACAACAGTGCCACTGACATCAGAAAGTACTTTGATGTGTTACATCTCCTGACTGAGTGTATGTTATCCAGCAAGTAAAAGGACATGGCACCCTGTTCCATCCCCTCAGTACTCAGTAGCCCTATCAATGTGTATAGTGGCCCTTTTGTCATGTTCCCCACTGGACATCTGCAACAACTGTAGAGCCTGCAAATGTACCCCACAAAGGGAATACCATGCCTTATACACATGCCCTATATGGACAGATGCCACTAACTCCACTGAATACCCGTACAATACTGTCAATGTACGTGCAATCACTACCTCAGTTACATAGCCAGGTCTCACCAAATGAGGTCAGGAATGCTAATCAGAATATACCAATCTGTTCACATAACATGTCCCAGAGACCTCAAGTACACTTCCACATGTCAAAGAACATGCATGTGGGACACGTGCACAACCCAGACACTGTCCATGTTATGGAATATAGATCACATACATGGGAAGCAGGGCACATTACTGGCCAACCACAATAGAAATCTGGATGATGGGAGGCTGAGCTCTCTCAACATAGGACTGGCAAGACCAGTCAGGAGGAGAAGGTTACCACACACACTATAGACCCAGTCTCACATAGTACCATCACAACCTCAAATCATACACATAAACACACAAAGACATACTCGGCGGCTCTGATCAAAAATCTACCAAAACAGCAGAGGCCACCAAAGCAGACACCCAAACAACCACCACCTCAGAACACAACACCTGCAACACATAGACCTCACAGTCAGAGTGTCAAACAGTCACAGCCCTTAAGGCCAAACACAATGCCAGACACACTAGTCATTGGTGACTCCATAGTCAGACACACTGACGTCCCGCTCACCAGACTGAGTAAGGAGAAGGTCACAGTAAGCTGCCTGTCGGGCGCTAGAATCCGCCACATAACGCAAGCACTCAGGTCTCTCAACAGCAGGTACAAATATGACTCAGTCATTGTCCACGCTGGTGTAAATGACCTGAGACGTATCTCCTTGGACTACATGAAAAGAGACATCGAGGAGCTCTCTGATTATGTAGCCCAGGCAGGTATGACCCTGACCTTGAGCAGTATCCTACCTTCACCAAGAATGATGCCACAATACAGAGATAAGATGATCAGCTTTAACAATTGGCTTAAACTCTGGTGTCATTCAAAGGGGATCCAATGTTTGTCTGCCTGGGATGACATGCTGGACAAGCCACGCTGCTTCGCAAGGGACGGCTTGCACCTGTCACTCCTGGGATTCCGGATATTGGCAAAGGCTCTTGCCACCCCCATAGTGCCTTTTTTAGGCAAGGCTCAAATTCTAAACCTACCACCCTAGAACACAAAAAAGGAAAAAAACTAAGGGTAATGCTGCTCAATGCCAGAAGTCTAAATCTCAAAATGCACGCACTCGAGGCCCTTCTCAGTATGGAGAACATCGATGTCTGTGCAGTGACAGAAACCTGGTTCAAGGCTCCTGAGAGCACCCCAGCACTATCAGGTTTTACCTCTTATCATGCGTTCCGGCCCAAAATCCAGACAATACCAAGAAAGGAGGGGGGGGTATCCATATTCATCAAAGACACCCACACCTCAAGACTGGTGGCAACGCACGATGCATCGGAGACCATCCAGGTGCAATTAACCATAGGCAAGACTGCTCTGCAAATTGTAGCATGTTACAGGCCACCCTCACAAACTCAGGAACCTCACATGGCCTTCCTGAAAACACTAGAGGGGATAAATGTATCACCAAACACCATCATACTAGGTGACTTCAATTACCCTAATATAGACTGGGAACACTACTCAAGCCCAAACACCCTAGCCCAAAAGTTCCTGGAATTCATAAACTCAAATGCCATGGAACAACTAGTCACCATCCCACAAGAGGAGAAAACATACTTGATCTCATCATCACGAACATGGGAGCACAATGTTCAACACCGAAGTATACCCCTCACTGGTGAGATCAGATCACAAACTAATCTCGCTGGAGGTCCTCATCCCACCCCACCTGAAATAAAAAGACCACAGTAAAGAACTTCGAAAGCCGACTTCACACTTCTAAAGACAAGTGTGGTCTCCTTTAAGGCCCCGAGCCGACGGAAAACAGTACTCAAGCCGCTGAATCACTTACAAATGCCTTCTACCAGCACCTGCAGGACTGCATGGATAAGGCAATCCCAAGCAAAACAAAGACTCTTTGTACCAAAGGCAAGCGTCCACTCTGGTGGACCCCAGCCATAAACAAACTCTACAACAAAAGGAGGAAGCTACTACAAGATAGAGCAAAATCCTTAAAAGGTAAGACACCCTTGATCACTATAAGTAAAAACTAAGAGCTCTCATAAAATCATCCAAAGCAAATTTTGAGAGAAAAATAGCTAAAGACTCAAAAGACAATCATAAGGCCTTCTTTAGCTATGTTAGAAACCTGGGAGGAAACTCCCAGATATGCTCAGAACTAGTTCAAAATGATGTGAAGATTACTGATCCTACAGACATTGCCAACATACTGGCTGACAGGTTCAGTGCAAACTTCTCCCCTCCCCAAAGGAAAGATATCTATACCAAGCGATTGCAGCCCCCAAACATCTCCAACGCCCAAGTGAGAACTGCTCTCCAAAGCAAAAACACAGAATCCATGGGACCTGATGGTGTCCCGGCTGTGTGCTCCACGAACTCAACGAGAATTAAACCCACAGCTAGGACAGCTGTTTAATCATAGTCTTACCTCTGGATACGCACCCAGGAGTGGCGCACTGCAACTGTGGTCCCACTTCACAAAGGCGGTGCCTCCACCGACCCTGGAAATTACCGCCCATTAGCTTGACAAGCCTTATCTGCAAAGCCATGGAGAGGATCATAATGGACCTCATAAATAAAGACATAGGAATTTGCAGACTTTGGATCCATCCCAGTTTGGCTTTGTCAAAGGCAGATCATGCCTTCTAAACTTGGTTGACTTTTTGAAACAGTCACCAAAGCCATTGATGAGGAAAGGCAGTCCATACAGCCTACCTCGATCTGGCGAAGGCCTTTGATACAATACCCCACTCGGGTATCATTGAAAAACTCATCAGCTTAAATGTTAACCCATACATCACAAGATGGGTTGCAAACTGGCTGAGTGACAGAACCCACAGGGTCAGAGTTGCTGGCGCCATGTCAGACTCAAAGCCTGTCACAAGTGGTGTACCACAGGGCTCAGTCCTGGGCCCACTCTTGTTTGGCATCTACTTTTCCGAAGTACAAGCAAACACAGGAGGGTTATGGCTTACAAAGTTTGCAGATGACTGCAAACTGGGCGCCATAGTAGAAAACACATCTGACACAGATATCCTTCAGAAGGGTCTCACAGAAACGGATAACTGGTGCCAGAGCCATGGCCTAAAGTTAAATGCCAAAATGCATAGTCATACCCTTGGGAAAAACAAGGTTACCCCTAGCTACCAAATAGGTGGCAATCCACTGAGTACAGAAGAAGTTATCAGGGACCTGGGGACCCAGGTTGATAGTAGTCTGTCATTCGACACCCATGTAGCTAAAGTAGTTAGGAAGACCTTCTACATTGCCCACCTTATCATGAAGGGATTCTCATCTAGATCAAGGAGGTCATAGTCTCCTATACTCATCACTCATCAGACCAATGATTGAGTACAATGCCCCATTCGGAATGTATCTGACCCGACACTTGCAGCAGCTGGAGAGGCCACAAAGTTCCTCACCAAAAGGATAAAGGGTCTCAAACATCTGTCCTATGCTGCCCGACTGAAAGAACTCCAGCTCTATTCAGTCGCACCGCTTGCTCAGAGGTGACCTTTGCCTAACATACAAGGCCATGTCAAACCCAGATTTGATGAATATGCTTCACCTCAAAAATCTAGATCCATCAGAGCCACAAGGGCGGAGACTTAAACCTCGACACAGCTATTAATAGGACATGCTGGAGGGATAGATTCATCACCCAAAGACTCCCTATGCTGTGGAATAAAATCCCGGTATATGTGAGGCAGAGCACCTCGCTGGCCTTGTTCAAGAGAAATCTTGACCAATGGATGGGAGATCGCAGATATACCCCAGGGATTACCTCAGTGTCACTGCTCAACAGAGGCACAGCAAAATAATGGGTATAGTTCCCCATACTAAAGGGGTGGCGTAAGCCACAAAACTATGGGCTAGGCTTGTAAATGCCCTCGGGCAGATAGCCTAGTATGAACCTATGAACCTATGAACCTATGAATACAATATCCACCCCTGGGGACCACTCCAGTGACTATACTCCTGAGTCACACTGGGGACTATTGTCATGTGGCCTGATGCCAGTGTATTCCCTTGGGCTAGCTTTGTAGAGCCTTCGGGCCCATTCACCTACTACACACCTGTGAAGCAATGAACCTATGGATCTCAGTACTGGCAAATGTGTGTTTGTGTGTGTGTGTGTGTGTGTGTGTGTGTGTGTGTGTGTGTGTGTGTGTGTGTGTGTGTGTGTGATGAATTTCCCCTGTGGCTGTGGTTATTAGCAATCAGAGGTGTGTCCAAACCAGAACATGTACCATTCCCCATTCTACAACAGATGTTGTACATCAACATATACCTATGTACAACCCTCAGCCCTATAATCTGTGAGGCATATGCAAGCATTGTGTTACAGACCGGGGATTACCATGCATGTACTGTATCCTGCCTATGACATGGTGGATGTGTCACCGCACTGCCATACCCTGTGGCCTTGCTACAGGGCTACATCCTGGTGACACACAGATGCCTAAAATGGAAATGGAATACAGCAAGTGAGAATACATTCACTCAGCTCTTCACTTGTGGGGTAAGAGAGGTGTAAAGCTGCCACTGAATGTGTTGCCAAGACTGTGGCCAGTATCTGTTGTCTCAGGATAGGTATTAACTTTGTGCAGTAACATGCAGCACTTGGGTTTAATGCTGTAGAGATTGCTGGTATAACTATCAAAGGCAGTTGTGACTGTCATCTGTGTCTGCTGCATCTCTGCTGCCATAGATACCTGTCGGGGATTCCATGAGGGATCCAAATTTATGTTTGAGGCTAATAAGGGAGTTCAACAGTCATGGGACACCACCTTTCCCTACAACAGTGTCTTCCTTCTGATGTACATTTTAGTAATGGCAGGGGACCATCACATTGTCTCTCAGTGTTTGGAGGACAGTGTCTGGGTTCTGTTGGCTCTGGCTAGTACCATTCATTCATGTACCTGTTTGTACAGTGCCTATGTGTATGATTCCAAGGTCATGCAGCTACGTTCCATTGCCATGGGTGCAGTGAAGACATCAACCCCTGTTTTCATGGCTGCAAAGTCAGTTTTGGAGAGGTTTTTCCAGGTGGTTTTCTTTGTGGGGGGTGTGGCTGACATGTTGAATTCCATGTTGATTACAGCCTGTGTGAATCTCACCAAGTAGGGATTGATGTCTGGGGATGAGCAACGGTCCCATATTTAAGTGGTCAACACAGGTCAAGGTTGTTGCATCCTCTACCAGGGGTCAGTATGAGCTGGTCTAGGGCAATGGAAATGATGAAACCCAGAAGTGTTGGACCACTGTACTGGTACTTGGCTACATTCCCCAGGTGATGGAGGGGTAGTTGAAAACTCGTACTATGTCAGTGATGAGTTGGACCATCATAGATGGCAGGGTGTTGAGGAATGTGCATTGATAGTCTAGGGACATAAATGTGGACCCATAGCAGGCTATGGTCTGGATTACACTATTACCCCAAGGCAGTTGTACTGGAAGTATTTCCAATGAATTATGATGGGATACTAGTCTGGAGGTGTTCCTATCCATAATGAATATGGAATCAACACCACTTGTGGAGGTGTGGTGTGGCCCATGTTTGTGGGCTGACAGCTGTAGAATACATCACAGCCTGATACTGCAGGTCTGCTGTCTGCTGCTGTGAACCACCTCTCTATTACAGCAGACGTGTCCTCCACTCCAACAAATGCTATCAGTTACTGCATCCTGACAGTTAGATGTCCACTGTTGAGCAGCATGACCCTTAGATTGCATACATGTGTAGCTGTTATGGTGGTAATAACATTAGGAACACTGCCTAATAAGGCACCATAGGGGTGCCAAGACACTTAGCCTGTACCTGGCAACTCAGCGGTGACAGATGTAGGACATCTATGGCAAGTCATTTGGTTCTGTCAATCATGCCATCCCAAGCAGAGAAGATCTGGATCCCCTGAGAATGACATGTAACATGTAAGCCAATGTTGCAGTCAACCATCTGCTGATACTACCGCAGCATCATTCTGGGTGACAGCAGTACACTGCCCAGGGCTATTGTCACACCTGCCTGCACCGCATAATCAGAGAATTCAACCATGTCTCCTGTCATGTAGTCCAGGGAGGTGTGTCCCAAGCCATTCACACCCACATGGATAAGGAGTGATACCTGTAATTGTTGTGGAGTGACATGACTGGCTGTGTCATGTGTTAGATGCTGGCATGTGATTGATATTTGGCTGTTACCTGCTCCATATTCAGCTTATTGAGTGTGATGTGTGTGCCTCAGTATTGAGCTATCCATGATTACTGTATTATGCAAGGTGGTTAACCTTAGGAGCTTAGGTTGGGGGCACACTGTGTAGGTTAAATATGTATTCCTTGGCATGTGCCATGTCATGGTGTCTGAGTGGGTGTCAGTTTTGCTGGTCTGTGCTCTTTGGGTAGATGTCCAGTGAGTGGCTCTGGGAAGGTGGGTATGTGGCTTTTCACTGTATGTCATGGCTGTCAAAGTGGGTGTCATGGTGAGCTACATGTTCCACATGGTGTGGTGCAGGTGTTGATCTTATCCTCTTGACCTGCTAGACCAGTCTTTGCTGGAGAGTGCATATGTCCACATTGGGTGATATATGGGTAACCCTCACAGGTCTGAGTGTTTGGAGTTTAGAGGGGAGGGTTGTCTGTGTACATGCATCAGTTACAACAGTGCCCCAGAATGGGCAAATGTGCCAGGTTAATGGGTGAAAGCACAGAAAACCCCCTTCAAACATGCCAAGAGGGGTGAACATAACTAGTAAATATTGGGGCGACATCTGTTCATAGGTTCATAGATAGTACTAGGCTATTAGCCATGGGGCCTATATAAGCCTAGCCAACAAGGTTTCCTGGCTTTCACCACCTAATAAAATTATTTTCTCCTGTCAAGCAGTGCTGCAGAAGTGATCCCTGGGGTGAATTTTCTATTTCCCATCCAGTCATCAAGATTTGTTTTAAAGAGGGCCAATAAGGAGCTTTGCTTGACATGAATGGGTAGTTTGTTCTAGAGTATGGGAAGTCTCTGGGACAGGAATCTATCCCTCCAGCATGTTCTGTTTATTGTGGTGACAAGGTTTAGGTCCCTGGAGTGTGTGGTTCAGAAAGATTGGGATTACTTTAAGTGTAGCATGTCCAGCAGCTCTGGGTTTGACATAGCTTTGTATGTTAGGCAGAGATCGCCTATGAGTAGGAAATATGCGATGGAGTAGAGCTGGAGTTTTTTGAGACGGTCTGCATATGGCAGCTGTTTGAGGCTGGTAATCCTCTTAGTGAGGTATTTCTGTGGCCTTTCCAGTTGTTGTAGGTGTCTTGTCAGATACATGCCAAATGGGGCATTGTACTCTATAATGGGTCTGATGAGGGATGAATAGAGAGGAACAATGACCTCCTTTTTTCTAGAGGAGAACCCTTTTGTGATGAGGTGTGCCACGTAGAAGGATTTCCTGACTGTTGTGGCAATGTGGTTATCAAAGGAGAGACTATTGTCCACCTGTGTCCCGAGGTCTTTTATCACACTTTCAGAGTTTAGTGAGCTACCGCCTATGTGGTAGTTCATGGGTACCAAGTTTTTCCCAAAGGGGATGACAATGCACTTCTTGGCATTGAGCTCGAGGCCATGACTTTGACACCAAGCATCTGTCTCTGTGAGGCCCTTTTGTAGAATGTCTACATCATTAGGTGATTCTATTATGCCTCCCAGTTTGTAGTCATCTGCTAACTTTGTTAGCCAAATATCTTCTGTGTTGGCCTGCACTTCAGAGAAGTAGATGCCAAACAGGAGAGGACCCAAGACCAAACCGTGTGGTACTCCACTTGTCACTGGTCTGAAGTCGGACTTGGAATCGGCTACTTTTACTGTGTGGGTTCTGTCAGTGAGCCAGTTGGCCACCCATCTTGTGACATTGGGATTTATGCCCAGTTTAGTGATTTTATCTATAATTCCAGAGTGGGGGATGGTATTGAAAGACTTGGCGAGGTCAAGATAGGCTGTATGCACTACCTTGCCCTCGTCTACGGCTCTAGTGACTGCTTCAAAGAAGTCAATCAGGTTTAGTAGACATGATCTACCTTTTACAAACCCAAACTGAGTGGGGTCCAGGGTTTGCAGGTTACCTATGTCTTTGTTTATAAGCTCCAAGATGATACGTTCCATGGCCTTGCAGACCAGGCTTATCAGGCTAATGGGACAGTAGTTTCTGGAATCCATGGTGGCACCTCCTTTGTGGAGTGAGATAATCGTTGCTGTGCTCCATTCAGTAGGCACATAGCTTGAGGGGAGGCTATGATTGAACATGGTACTTAGGTGGGATGCCAGTTCGTTCTGTATTTCATGCAGTACGCAGCCTGGGATGTTGTCTGGTCCCATGGATGCTGTGTTCTTGGCTTTGGAGAGTGTGGTCTTTACTTATTCATCCGTGATTTCAGGGGCTTTGCATTCTTCCGGTATTAAGATGGGTCCTTTGGAGGGTGAGGGGGGGGGGTAAAGTTAGCTGTGATGAATGAGTACTGCTGATGGCTCACAGGTGTGCCATACTTCTTGATACAATAATCTGGTGAAGTACCAAGCCATAATGCTAGTTGAAGTGCAAGACAGAATGAACTTGCATGATGTACGGGTGGAACAGAAGATAGACTGTCTATCACCTGTAATACTTTACCACAGCTGTGCAGTTATCAGCAGCTTTGGCCATGTGAAAGCTCAGTAAGCTCTGTAGGGTGGGTGGCAACTACGTACCACTATAGTAGACATACCTAGATAGGCAGGAGTTCTAATCCCAGTACTGGCAAGTGTGTGTGTGTGTGTGTGTGTGTGTGTGTGTGTGTGTGTGTGTGTGTGTGTGTGTGTGTGTGTGTGTGTGTGTGTGTGTGTGTGTGTGTGTGTGTGTGTGTGTGTGTGTGTGTGTGTGTGTGTGTGTGTGTGTATGTGTGTGTATGTGTGTGTGAATCATGTACTGTCTCATACTATTTTTGACCTGTGTACTACCCTTTACATTTTCCTTCACTCCAATTTAGTAGACCTGTTGATGTCATCCACCTTAGAAGTCCTTTGGAAGAGGTGAAAATGTATAAGTTCTGTGGCGTGTCTGATAACTGTGTAGCACTATAGTATCAATACCTAGATAGGCAGGAGTTCTAATCCTAGTGTTGGCAAGTGTGTGTGTGTGTGTGTGTGTGTGTGTGTGTGTGTGTGTGTGTGTGTGAATCATGTACTGTCTGACTCATACTACCCTTTACATTTCCCTTCACTCCAATTTATTAGACCTGTTGATGTCATCCACCTTAGAAGTACCTTTGGAAGAGGTAGAAATGTGTAAGTTTTGTGGCGCATCTGATAACTGCGTTGCTCTATAGTAGGAATACCTAGATAGGCAGGAGTTCTTATCGTAATGCTTGTAACTGTTTGTATGTGGGAGGATCATATCATGTTTGATGTGTACACTACACACGGCTGGTGACCACCTCCTTCTGCCATTAATTTATATAGTGTGGTAACAGCATCTGTCTCACATGCAGCAGGTTAAACCATTGTACAGTCCTCTATACAGATGTGTCTGGAATATCCATATGTTTGAAACCTATACGTGGTCGGTAGTCGTCTGTGTGCCTTAACAATGCCCATGTATATGATATTATAGCCAAATAGGCCACAGTGAGTGTACTGACACATATGGCATCATGAGGTATCATACCTGACTGAAACATCATGCTGATAGGACATTGGCTGTGCTCACAGGTGGCCTGCCTTGTAGGTGCAATACACAAGTACAGATGCTTGGTTTTACAAGTGAAATGCACCTGTTATGGGTCACAATAAAGGCTGGAAGAGGTATGGACTGTCATATTGTGGACTTAATTAGTATGTAACAGGAACACCTTGCATCTTAAGAGGGGTGTGTACACAATTTATATCCACTGTATACCAGTAATATGTCACGCATGACCTTACCTTAGGCCATTTGTCCAGCTCAATTTGCTGTCCTCTGTCCAGATGTCTTGGCATTGACAAGTTGTGGAGTATGCCACAGGAATGTTGAATTCACATCAGATAGGCCCCAGTGGTGACCACTGTGATGCAGTACAGTTAACCCCAGCAAAAGTGAACATGCACAACAAGCAATATAGCTATTAAATATAGCAATATAGCTATTACTGATGGTTGTGTGCATGATAAATTGCATGTGCTTCACATGCCTGGGGTATTGCCAGGCAACAACAGAACAATGTAATACTCACCAGCTTCAGTCTGCTGTCCCATATGCAGACCAGAGGGTCCTAGGTAGCTGTGAAAGGGAGTTATTGTCAGCAGACGCACATGTGGCCTTGGTACAGTATGGATGCAGCATGTCTGCACATCTACAGTACTAACCACAATAATGCACAATGTCTTGTCTACACCATAGATGTGCACTGCTGTGCATTAGAAAAC
Organism: Protopterus annectens; assembly: GCF_019279795.1. Lineage (NCBI taxonomy): Eukaryota > Metazoa > Chordata > Ceratodontiformes > Protopteridae > Protopterus > Protopterus annectens. The sequence goes on from NC_056743.1 coordinate 1,572,267,047, forward strand.
CCCATCCACAACTACAATCGGACCTGACACATACATGTAGATACAATACAGATACATGTATGTCTGATACATTGGTGTACTAATCCCCACTGGGCCCTTACCTGCACGCTCCTCATCCAGTGTCTGTGTGTGCGCGTGTGTGTGTGTGTGTGTGTGTGTGTGTGTGTGTGTGTGTGTATGTGTTTGTGTGCATGTGTGTGTGTGCAGCCCACCTCCACAATGCTTCCCTCATCGTCATGGCTTGTGTCTTCGGCATGTGGCCCAAGTGTGGTGAGGAGCTCCTCGGTGGGTGTCAGTGAGGGTTGGATGGCTGGGCCCCCACCTTTGGCTAGCCGGCTCCTTGCTACAGAAGCAGCCCATTGATGTTCATGGCATTTGAGGTTGATGGCCTGATGCTGCACATGCTCATAAGTTCTGCTGTGCAGGCTAGCATCATTTACCCTGTGGACCACACTGTTCCACAGAGCAGTCCTCTCCCGCAAATCTTCTGCTATCTCCGTCTACATGACAGGGCATAATGTCCAATCACATATTGGGTGATGTCTGTTTCCCCAACATAGAATGCTGCTAGGTGAGCACTCTGCATGTTACCTGGAAGACATAAACAGGAAAAGGTCAGAGGACCTCATACAGTTGTCAAAATGCACATCAACAGTGGATATTACTTGCAAATAATCCAGACTATACAAAACCCCTCCAAGCTATTATGGCTATAGCAGCTTGTATTACACGCCTGCCCCTGAGCTATCTTATTCCCCCCAATGTCGGACCCTTGATTGCATAATCCTCTATCCTCCATTCATTTCTGTGTAGAGGGTTGACAGTAGTCATCTTCCATGTGGATGGTGTGTATATGGTGGCAGGTCTGTGTTTGACTGTGATGTGTGACGGAGCTCTGAGCATGTGCCTGAGTTCATGTAGGAGGCATGTTATTATGCCCCATGGAGATATGCTGTTGCCATCAGTAGGCAATATATACATGCTCACCATTGCTGAGGGGAGGAGTGTAGTTGATGTGCATATCTCCATGTACAACTGGGGTGGACAGGGTGGCGATGTTCCCACCTAACCTGTATGATGCAGGTTGCCTATATCCATGGCATGTGTGTATGAGATGTTCTTTACCCCTAGTACAGGATGAATTGTGTTGTTTCATCTGAGACTTACAACATATGTGGAGACACAGTTACAATTGTCTTTGGTGGTGTGGATATGTCCAATTCATAGTCATAGTCAGCCTTACAGGATTTCACCTGCGAACTTACATGCTTGTTCAGATATAGGTGGACTTGCTTCAAAGTTGTTGCCTGCACTTATTTGTCCCTGTACAGCCATTGCAGCAACCTATTATGTGGTTTCTGTATTACTGCTGTCCACCAAAGTGGATTACTCTACCTTGGTGGAGGCTGGATATACAGGTCAGGTACTGCAGTGTCCATATAGCTACAGTGGATATAAAGCGTACATGCCCCTGATACACTGACTGGTATTTGTACAATTGGAACATGACACCACAATAACTCATTTGATAACAATTCCCACCTGCAGTGTGACCTATAGCCTGTACAATTCAATTGAAAACATAACAGTCGGGTCTGTGAAAACATATATAAGTAATACTCAGTACAATAAGCCAGTTGAACGAGTATGCACACCCTTAAACTGATATGTTGTGTATGCACCTCTTGAGATGGTTATGGGATTCATCTGTCTTGGTCTGGACTCTAACATCATGGCACATCATCACTTGGCAATAGTTGGTTACCTTCCTAGAAACACCTTTGATTGTATTTCAATGGAACTGTACAGGTTAAGGGTCACATAAAGATGAGAAACATTATGAAATGATCTTCTGTGGACTGATTGTAATACAGCACACATACCTGGCATTCTAAGAGGGGTGTGTACACCTGTGATATTCACTGTATATAGGTGTGGATATAGCTGATAGTGGTAGGCATGGACAGAGGGTAATAACACAGGTGGACACTTCTCTGATTAATAGCTGAATATCATGCCTGCTCTAGTACCCATATCAGTGTCAGGGCATTGCAACAACCATTAGCTGTTCACATTTCTTCATAGGTTCATAGGTAGGTACTAGGCTATTGGCCCTAGGGCCTATATAAGCCTAGCCAAAGGTACCCTGGTTTTCGCCACCCAAGAAAATTATTTTCCTGTGCCACTGTCGAGCAGAGCCACAGAAGTGATCCCCGGGGTGAATTTCCTATCTCCCATCCAATCATCAAGATTTTTCTTGAAGAGTGCTAATGAGGAGCTTTGTTTGATATAGATAGGTAGTTTGTTCCAGAGTATGGGAAGTCTCTGGGACAGGAATCTATCCCTCCAGCATGTTCTGTTTATTGTGGTGATGAGGTTTAGGTCCCTAGAGCATGTAGCTCGTAGGGATTGGGATTTCTTTAAGTGGAGCATGTCTAAAAGCTCTGGGTTTGACATAGCTTTGTGTGTTAGGCAGAGGTCACCTCTGAGTAGGCGATATGCAGCGGAGTAAAACTGCAGTTTTTTGAGACGGTCTGCATAGGGCATCTCTTTGAGGCCGGTAATCCTCTTTGTGAGGTATTTCTGTGGCCTTTCCAGTTGTTGTAGATGTCTTGTGAGGTACATACCAAAAGGGGCATTGTACCCTATAATGGGTCTAATGAGTGATGAGTAGAGGGGAACAATGACCTCTTTTTTCCTGGATGAGAAACCTTTTGTGATGAGGTGTGCCACATAGAAGGATTCCCTGACTACTGTGGCAATGTGATTATCAAAGGAGAGACTACTGTCCACCTGTGTCCCAAGGTCTCTTATCGCACTTTTGGTGTTAAGTAGACTACCACCTACGTGGTAGTTCATGGGTACTGAGTTTTTACCAAAAGGAATGACAATGCACTTTTTGGCATTGAGCTTGAGGCCATAGCTTTGACACCAGGCATCTTTCTCAGCAAGGCCCTTTTGTAGGATGTCCACATCTTTTGGAGTTTTGATTATGGCTCCTAGTTTGCAGTCATCTGCGAACTTCATTAGCCAAAGACCTTCTGTGTTGACCTGTACTTCAGAGAAGTAGATACCAAACAGGAGAGGACCCAGGACTGAACCCTGTGGTACTCCACTTGTCAGTGGTCTGAAGCTAGATTTGGAGTCTGCTACTTTCACAGTGTGGGTTCTGTCAGTGAGCCAGTTTGCAACCCATCTTGTGACATAGCGATTTATACCTAGTTTAGTGAGTTTATCTATAATTCCAGAGTGGGGGATGGTGTCAAAAGCCTTGGCAAGATCTAGATAGGCTGTGTGAACCACCTTACCCTCATCTACGGCTTTGGTGACTGCTTCAAAGAAGTCTATCAGGTTTAGTAGACATGATCTGCCTTTTACAAACCCGAACTGGGTGGGGTCCTGAGTTTGGAGATTACCAATGTCATTGTTTATAAGTTCCATGATGATACGCTCCATAGCCTTGCAGACCAGGCTCGTTAGGCTAATGGGGTGGTAGTTTCCGTGATCTGTTGTGCCTCCCCCTTTGTGGATTGGGATAACTGTCACTGTGTGCCATTCAGTGGGCACATAGCCTGAGGTGAGGCTATGATTGAACATGGTACTTAGGTGGGGTGCCAGTTCGTTCTGTAGTTCATGTAGAACACAGCCTGGGATGTCGTCAGGTCCCATGGATGCTGTGTTCTTGGCTTTGGATAGTGTGCTTTTTTACCTGTGCAGCTGTGATTACAGGAACTTTGCATTCTTCTGGTATAGAGATGGGTCCTTTAGGGGATGACAGAGGGGTAAAGTTAGCACTGAACCTATCTGCCAGGATGTTGGCAATATACGTTGGTTCTGTATATTTAGTGCCATTGTGCTGTAACTCAGAGCAGATCTGAGTGTTGCCATTGAGATTCTTGACATAGCTATAGAATGCTTTGTGGTTGTCTTTAGAGTCAGTGGTGATTTTGTTTTTATAACTAGCTTTGGAGGATTTTATGAGGGATCTCAGCTTCTTACTGAAGCTGACCAGGGAGTTTCTCCAATCATGGGATTTTACTCTTTTTTTTAACAGTTTCTTTCTTCTGTTGTATGCACTGACACTAATATTACACACATGTACACATGCACAACCTATGTACCTGGATGCTTGAAACTCATGTGATTTAGTTTTGTGCCTTCCAGCTGAACATAAGCATACATATGTGTGCTCAGGGGATACCTGGTATACATTTCTGTTGTATGTTAGTATGGCACACTGTAGTTACAGTCTTGCCACTCAATCATACTTCTCAGCCTGTTACAGCAGTATGTCTGGACAATGGCACACATAAATGGGTGTCAAAGTGGACATCAATATTGCTACTGTATTAATATAGCTGCACCATACATTAGTACATTGATTGCACAGTAGGGTTTGACATCACTGTGATAACCTGGAAGATATTCAACAGTCATGAGTAGGCTATTATGTTACAATGCCATTGCTCACAGACCTGCCAATGGCTTGGCTGACATAACACAGGTATATGTGTATGTGACTACAGATACCAGTCACAAATGTGCTTATTGTCCAGGAGAACACTGTGCAGTTGAACATTATTAATTCAATATATCACATACAGTTCAACACACATGTCTGCAACAGCACTCTACTATGCACACGCCCTCTGTAGGTGTCTTAGCTTTACAAGGCAAACATGTGTCATACTCATAATCACAGGTAACATGGATATGGGAAACATCCCATTAACTGGCCTAGCAGTGGCACAGTCACAACTGTTTGACAGACACCCCTGTGGCTGTGATATATGAGCTGTCCTTTCCCAGGTGAGACAGGCTC
>NC_056743.1:1572274368-1572276868 GCF_019279795.1 Protopterus annectens
TGTAGGTTAGGTTCATAGGTTCATAGGTTTTTCGCCACCCATTTTAAATGAATTTTGCTATGCTCTTTTTCGAGGTTAGTATACTGTGCCTCTGTTTAACAGTGACACAGAAGTGATACCCGGGGTAAACCTATGATCTCCCATCCACTCATCAAGATTCCTCTTGAAGATAGTCAATGAGGGACTCTGCCTAACCTGGACTGGGATTTTATTCCAGAGTGAAGGGAGCCTCTGGGTTATGAATCTGTCCCTCCAGCATGTCTTATTTATTTCAGTGCTGAGGTTCAAGTCTCTCAAGCGCGTAGCTCGATGGGATTTGGATTTTCTGAGGTGCAGCATGTCCATTAATTCTGGGTTGGACATGGCTTTATACGTCAGGCACAGATCGCCTCTGAGCAGGCGGTATGCCACTGAGTAGAGCTGGCGTTTCTTTAACCGGGCAGCATATGGCATCTGTTTGAGCCCTTTGATCCTCTTGGTTAGGTACTTTTGGGGTCTTTCCAGTTGCTGCAGGTGTCTGGTAAGGTACATCCCAAAAGGGGCCTTGTACTCAATTCTGGGCCTGATGAGGGATGAGTAAAGAGGCACGATGACCTCCTCTGATCTAGATGTGAATCCCTTCATGATTAGGTGGGCTATATAAAATGTTTTTCTAACCACTTTGGCCACGTAGTTTTCAAATGAGAGGTTGCTATCAACTTGGGTCCCCAGGTCCCTAATTACCTCTTCCGTACTTAATGGATTACCACCTATGTGGTAATTTGTGGGCACTTTGTTTTTGCCAAAGGGGATGACTATACACTTTTTGCGTTTAGCTTGAGGCCATGGCTCTGGCACCAGTTGTCTGTTTCTATGAGGCCGTTTTGTAGGATGCTTGTGTCAGCTGGAGAGTCGATTATGGCGCCTAGTTTGCAGTCATCTGCGAACTTGGTCAGCCACAGTCCTTCCATGTTGGCTTGTACCTCCGAGAAATATATACTGAAAAAGAGAGGTCCCAGGACTGAGCCTTGTGGAATGCCACTTGTAACTGGTTTGGAGTCTGACATGGCTCCAGCAATTCTAACCATGTGGGTTCTGTCCTTGAGCCAGTTTGCAACCCATCTAGTGAAATAGGGGTTTATATTTAAGCTGGTGAGCTTATCTATAATGCCCGAGTGGGGTATTGTATCGAAGGCTTTTGCAAGGTCCAGGTAGGCTGTGTGGACCACCTTCCCCTTGTCAATGGCCTTGGTGACTGTTTCAAAGAAATTGACCAGGTTTAAGAGGCAGGATCTGCCCTTAACAAAGCCGAACTGGGTAGGATCCAGTGTCTGTAGGTCCCCAATATCTTTATTTATGAGGTCCATGATGATCCTTTCCATAGCTTTGCAGACCAAGCTAGTCAGGCTTATAGGACGATAGTTTCCAGGATCCATTGAGGCAACCACCTTTGTGGAGAGGGACCACTGTTGTTGTACGCCACTCTTTGGGTACATATCCTGTAGTAAGGCTGAGATTAAACAGTAGTTTTATGTTTGGGTTTAGCTCTTCTTGGAGTTCATGTAGGACGCAGCCCGGGACACCGTCTTGTCCCATTGATGCTGTGTTTTTTGCTTTGGAGAGGTCGGCTCTTACCTGAGCATCTGAGATGTCAGGGGGGCAGCACTCTGCTGGGATAGATATTTGCACTTTTGGTGGGGGGGGGGGGAGTTTGCACTGAACCTGTCAGCTAGGATGTTGGAAATGTCTGTGGGTTCGGTGTATTTTTTGTCATTTTGGACTAATTCTGAGCATATCTAGGAATTCCCACCCAGGTTCCTAACATAACTAAAGAAAGCCTTGTGATTATCCTTAGTGTCCTGTGCAATCTTTCTCTCGAAGCTGGCCCTAGACGATTTTATGAGTGTGCGTAGTTTTTTGCTAATACTGATCAGAGATGCCCTCCCTTTTTGGGATTTTGCTCTATCATGTAGTAGCTTCCTCCTTCTATTGTATAGTTTGTTTATGGCGGTGTTACGGAAGGTGTTCATAGAATGCATTTATAAAGGATTCTGCGGTCTGGGCCATATTTTCCACCGGCCCGGGGGCTTTGAAGGATTCCACCTCAGTTTTGAGGAGTGTGAAATTTGCTTTAGAGAAGTTTTTCACTGTGTTTTTCTGGGCAGGGGGTGGGGTCGGGATGTGAATATCCAGTGAGATTAGTTTATGGTCTGATCTTAGCAGTGAGGGATACACTTTTGGTCTGGAGCATAGAGCCCCCATGTTGGTGATGATCAGGTCCAGTATGTTTTCCCCTTTTGTGGGAGTGGTAACAAGTTGTTCCATAGCATTTGAGTTTATAAATTCTAGGAACCTTTGGGCTAGGGTGTTGGAGCTAGAGTAATGCTCCCAGTCTATGTTTGGGTAGTTGAAGTCGCCCAATATAATGGTGTTTGGAGAGACCTTCATATTTTCCAGTGTTCTCAGGAAGGCCGAGTGGGGTTCCTGGGTTTGGGAGGGTGGTCTGTAGCAGGCTATAAAC
>NC_056743.1:1572286868-1572301868 GCF_019279795.1 Protopterus annectens
TTTCCTGCAAGGGAAATGTGTGGGTGTGATTGCTGTAGTACATCATCAACACTCAACATGTTGTCTCATTACCGCATGCCAGAGGGTAACACTTTCTACAAATGTATTGTAAGGAACATGGAAGCCTGTGTCATTATTTCTCTGAATAAAATAATTTCTGTGTGACAAAGAATCACCACTCTCAGTAAGAGAAACCAACATCTGTATGTGTACAAAGCAAGTGTGAATGACAACACTGTTAGAGACATACAGAGTCACAATAATGCTGACACAATTTTCTCTGAGCATGAATGGATGGATTTCAAGTAACTACCCAAGATCACAAGCTTAACTTCTTTGTCTGAAACGCAAGCACCACATGACCATGTTGAGGTACAACTGAGACAGCAAAGTTAAATGGATGACATCACCACTGTTTATATGCTGGATGTTTATGATAAAAAGTGTCCAAAGTGCACAATAACACTGTACAGCTACACATCATATGTGTTACAGTAGGAAAGTATACAAAGCATTAGTGTTAAGGACACACCCACAGCTGGACTCTGCATCCTACATGTATAGTCACATCATCTATAAAGCACACTACCAAAGTCATGCAAGACAGGAAAATGCACACTTCAAATGTGACATACTGCAGGTATATTAGCAGTATGTAATTTTTGTGTAGATAAAATGTTATGCTCCCTGATGTTGCTATGAATTTCTAGTGTCACAGAGTGCCACTGTGATTTTATCCCATAATTGGCTGGATACATAAAGGTGGCTGTGAGGTGGCTAGTGTTATGCGACAGTAATAACTATCACACTAATGAAGCAGTAATGGAATCAAATAACCTACCTAACCACTTACAACATTTATAATGCACATTATCAGCAGTCAACACCACAGAAGAATAATGTGACATTTATGACAGCTAGCATCTATGAGGGGTTGACATCAGCAGTGTTTATCCAAGGAGCTTTATCTGATAAATTATTTTTAAAGCCAATTGGAACTTGTAAAATTTGCCACTACATATGTGTGCAAAAAATCATAACTACATTGGTAGTCAGACTTGCAGTAGTTAAGCACTGCTGTAGTCAAATATTGTACTGTGTTATTTACACATTATTGAAAATACTGTCACATATGCAGGCACCACAACAGAAGTCTGACATTAAAATAGCTTCGGTTCACTTGCAAAACAGTGACCTGATCAGTGTGTTCAACCACTGGTGTAGGCAGGCAATATAATTGTGTAACTGTGTGCTCTCATTGATGCCACACAAAAAACCTAACATATGAAGGATGGAAACCTTCACCCCTTCCGCCAAATGAATATTTGCATTACTTGCTCTCTGATAACATTAAATATCTATCTTCCAACTTATGACACTGTTACTATAAGCATTAAGTGAAACATTTGTGGGCATAGTACTGCCTAAATAAGCAGACTTTCCTTTTCATAAAGCATAAAAAATAGTACTCATTACATTACAAGCAGTATGCATAGCTACACCATCTTGTAGCAATGAAGTTGTGGATGTGAAGGGTAATCTTAGAGGATGGCATAGTCATCTTTGGGTTTAAAAATATATTCAGAGTACAGATTGAATAAACACATGCGTACCTAATTGTAAATAATCACACACATATGCATACAATTCTACCATGTTAGGTGGTGAACTTCCTACCTATCTAGGTTGCATAGTCTAGAGAGCAATGTAATATTTGTGAGTCCTACAGGAGAAATCTGACTCTCATGAAAAAGGCAGCGCTTTTGCCAGGATATACTCATCATTATATATCAGGGAGGATGTTACTGTAAAAGCTGTTGTAAGGGAGCTTTGTACACATTTAAATGCCATCTCTGAAGAGGAAATGGAGACAGCAACAAACATTACACACACACATATACGTTTTCCACAAAAGGTATCAAACCTTCTCTTGATCTAGTTTACACAATCTGGACAACATTATAATACTTGCAAGCACCACAGCAGAAGTCAGACTTTCTTGAAAGCGATATCACTTTTGTCAGGATGAACTCATCAGTGTGTTTCAGATAGGATGTTACTGTAGAATTAGGGATAAGGGAGCTGTGAGAACAGTTAAATGTATTATTTTCAGGAGAAGTGGATACACCACCACCAAGGGATACACACAATCATATGCACACACACAAGTCTTCCATGCTGAGTATATAGCCTCCTAACTAACTAGTTTATGCAATCTAGAGAGCATTGTACTAGTTGCAAGTGCAACAGTGATGTCTAACTCTGACAGGATGTTAATGTTACCTTAGGGATAAGGGTGCTGTGAGAAAACTTATATAAATTATTCTCAAGGGAAGTGGCTTCATCACTAAGGGATACACACCATCTCTCTCTCTCTCTCTCTCTGACACACACACACACACACACACACACACACACACACACACACACACACACACACACACACACACACACACACACAAACACACACACACATGCCTTCCGTGCTGAGTATTAAATACTCTACCTATCTAGTTTAAACAATCTAGAGAGCAATGCACTATTTGCAAGCACTACAGGAGAAGTCTGACCCTGAAGCATACCTCTCAACCTGGAATCATCAAAAATCTGGACAAAGGTAAATGGAAAATAGGTACAATTGACCAAAGGTCTGTATGCTGATTAACATAAAATGTGCATGCATAATTATGTAACCCTGCCCTCTCCAATGGAATTGTGGGATACCAACTTTTAAATGCAAATTGAAGAACAGACAGAATATTAAACACAAAATATGAACAGAACAATATATATATTAATATTTGAACATGTATCAAACTTAAAACGTGTGCAAAACTAAAATACAATTTTCTTTTATAAAATAAAATTAACTGCTTCTACATTGATATTAAATAACACAAAATATAACCAGAACAAAACTCTGGTTCAGACATGTTTATCTCATTGATTGAATCACTTCCAAGCTCCGCATACTTGCTTCAGTCCCAAGCACTAATTTACTCATATTTTTATTGTTTTCAATACTGACTGTAATTATCTGTTGTGCTGCACATAATTAACCAATGTTGTCTAACCATATGTAAATATGTTATGTTTCTTGTGTACTGGACATTATAAGTATTCTTCACTTCCTAGATTTATTTCATTATTGCAATATGGATGCTATATAAATTACAGGTCCTGCAGTCCTTAACCTGCTATGTGGTAAACTGCAAACTTATTTATTTATTTTGCATTTGTTAACTGGGAAAGTCCGACTTGGAACGAGCCAATTTTCAGCAGAAACCCGGGGAGAAATGCTCCAGATGCATGTCTTTCTAACATGGGAGGAAAGCAGAGCAAACCCACACAAATGCAGGGAAGACATGCAGACTCCACGCAGAAGGCACCCCAGCCGAGAATCGAGCCAGAGAACCTTTTGCTGTGAGGCGACAACACTACTGCTGCACCACTGTGCCATCCTTAGAAGCTAAAATTTCTTTAGTTTCCCTTGTACAGCTTCTAAAGCCTTTCTTCATAGTATCTCCAAATACACATCCTAAATTTTATTTTATATCTGGAGCTATTAAAGTTAATTAAGTGTAGTGAGTTCCAGTATGTACTGTATGAATAAATATAATAATAATAATTATATAACCCTGCCCTCTCCAATGGAATTGTGGGATACCAACTTTTAAATGCGAATTGAAGAACAGACAGAATATTAAACACAAAATATGAACAGAACAATTCAAAACAAAACATACTTCTCCTGTAGTGCTCGCAAATAGTGTATTGCTCTCTAGTACTCTCTTTACTACCTCTTTTGCTTGCCTCACACCTCCTTACCTTGTATGAAAACCAGTTACTCACTGGATTTCAGTACCCAAAAGGTTACATTATCACCCCATCTGTAAGTCCTTGTACCACTTACCAACCATACAGCACTGTGACCAGCCCCACAACATGTTCACTATACCAACATACCATTCCCAGATACATTAGCTCCAGATCTAAACACTACCATAAACTTATAAATAAATTCCTGAAATTTATCACTAGGTTTAAACCTAACCTCACACTTGGTGGTGATATCCACCCAAACCCTGGCCCATCCACTCCAGATAAATGTACCCCCTCTACTTGCAATCCAAGTTATAAACCTACAATTAATAGGCCACCTAACTCTCTCCTGGCCTGTCACCTCAACATTAGAAGTATAAACAACAAGGTACATGAACTACATGCACTCCTGGCTGTCCACTCCCCTGAGATACTCTGTTTATCCGAAACCTGGTTAAAACCTAACAGCACAGATAATGATGTGTTACCACCTGGGTATAACATAATCAGGCTGGATCGTGCTTCTAGGAAGGGGGGTGGGGTACCTGTTCTCTATAAATCTGTGTCAAACGTCACCATTGAAGCTATACAACCACCTCACATTGATAACTCAGAGATTCTTGCCACCAAATTGCAACTTAATAAAAATAAATGTATTAATATCATCTGTATGTACATTCCCCCAGGAAATAATATATCTACACTCAAATATACCCTTCACTGGCTATCATGTAACTACCCCCAAGAAACCTTACTACTAGGAAATTTTAACATAGACTGGAACACCTGTTCCTCAGAATCCACAACCACCCATGTTAACCTGCATGCATTTACACAAATCATAACCACCACTACTAGGATAGGAAAACCTAACCATAAAGAAAGCATACTTAATTGGATACTTATCAATAGTCACCCCCAACTGTACACCTCTGGCACCCTCCCTGATGACTTAAGTGATCACCTTCTTATCTATATAATTAAGCATAAAGGCATCAGCCCCCACCAAAACCATACTCAGAATGGTAAGAAACAAAAAGAACTTTAACCTTGCCAGTTTCCAACAGGAACTAAACTCATGTAAATGGTCAATTCTAAAACGCCTCCCCTTAGAGGAGCAGTTGTATACTTCAACAACAAATTCCTTGAGATCCTTGACTCTCATGCACCTGTTTGCTCAATAAGAATAAAGGCAAAAACTGTACCATGGCTTTCGAAAGAGTCCAGACTAAAAATCACCCTTAGAAATAAAGCATGGGCATTATGGCATACTGCAAAACACCCCCAAGATCACATTAAATATTGGCAATCAAGGAATGAGACTAAAAAATCCATTTTACAAGACAAAAAAAAAACTAATACTATAATCTACAGCAAATAAATCAAAACAATCCTCAGAGGTTTTGGGCAGGTTTAAATAAACTATTACATCTTGAACAAACTTCCACCCCAAACCCTGCAGCCACCATTGATAAACCACCTGAGGAAGTCTCATACAGTTTTAACCGATTTTTTACGGAGACAATCCAAGCCCTAGCTAGCCAACTACCTCCATGCTCCCCTGGCCCTGAGGACACCACCCCTAGTAACCAACTCTCATTCAGATTCCAACCAGTTGCCACTTCACTTCTCCGTACCTTGATCAAAAAATTAAAACCAACTACTCTCTCTGCTGATCTACTCCCTGCCAAGTATCTACAAAAAACAGCTGATGCCATTGCTTACACCATCTCTATACTAATTAAGCAAACCATAGTAGAAGCCAAAATCTCCACCATCTGGAAAATATCCTATGTAATCCCACTTCACAAAGGAGGTAGCTGTACTGAAGTATCTAATTATAGGTCAATAGCTATATTATCTCCACTTGCAAAGATTATGGAAAAATGTATTCATAGACAACTGCTGCACCACCTAATTCAGAATAACCTTATGGTAGACCCCCAGCAGAGCTTCTGACCTCACCACAGCACTACTTCAGCCCTCCTAGCCTTCTACAACACCATAAGTCATAATCACAATGATAATAACATATCCTCTGCCGTCTTCTTGGATCTCTCTAAGGCATTTGATATGGTTGATCACCAACTTCTAATCCACACCCTGAAAACATTCTGTCTAGATACTAAAGCCCTTCAATGGTTCCAATCTTATTTGAGTGGCAGACAGCAGGCTGTCCTTTGGCAAAACAAACTATCTAACCTCCTACCCAACTCCCTTGGTGTACCCCAAGGTTCTATACTAGGGCCCCTTCTGTTTTCCATTTTCATCAATAACCTTTATACTGTTATCCCAAAAGTCAGCTGTATCCAATACGCTGATGACTCCACCCTGATCTGCTCAGCCACATCTCAGACAGAACTATAGTCATCTACCCATAACACCTTTAACATAATAGAAAACTGGCTTTCTGGTCGTAGTCTGATCTTAAATCCTAAAAAAAAAACTGTTACTTTTCTCACCAACTCATAGGTCTACTGCATTTACCGTTGCCATAAAATCCAATAATGGCACTATAATCTCCCCAGACACCACTACAAAACTACTAGGTGTTATCATAGATAACAATCTTAAATTTGACCTGCATGTTAATCAAACCATCAAAACCATCAATAAAAAACTAGGGTCACTTTACAGGATAAAAGCCTTCTTAACCCCACCTGCTAGAATTGCCATAGCTCACTCTCACCTACTTTCAACTCTTCTGTACATGTCCCATTTACTCTCTAATTTAAACAAGTCTGTCCTCAACAAACTCTCTATCGGCTACAACCACATTGCCAGATTTGCCAGTGGTCTGCCTTATAGGATACACCACTGTATCAATCTAAACCAGCTTGGGTGGCTATAACTGCCCAGCTTGATCCAGTATAACCAATTGATTATGGCATATAAAAGCCTTTACAATCCGGACAACATTCCTGCACTAAAAAACATTATCACCCCCTATAACAATCTCAGACCTCTTTGATCTTCTAACAAACTGCTAGTTCAGACTATCAAAACTAATAACTCAGCTGGTGACTCTCTGTTTGCCAACTCTGCAGGTAGATCCTGGAACTCACTCCCAGCTGATATTACTTTACTTACCACCCTGAGTCAATTTAAGATAAGACTCAAACAATATTTGACACTAAACTGGCTATGTCAATGTATCAAACCAGACTAACTCTCCTCTACTATGAGTTAATAACTATAATTTAGCATAGTTGTGTTAGTTAATCTGGATTTACACACGGGATTATCTCTAACCTTGGAATTTGTATAACTTGTTAAGTATGTAACCACTGTGTATATTGTATTTGTAATCTTAACTGCTTATCTTGGAGCTTTTCTCCCCGGGCCTCTGCTGAAAATGGACATGAATCCAATCGGACTATCCTGGTCAACAAATGTAAAGTAAATAAATAAATAACAAAACCACAGCCTAAAAGTGTTACTTACATGTTTTAAACTCTTTCTGTCTGATTTATTATATTATATATGACCAATCATGTCTTTAAAATGAGTATGTTATGAATTAAGCTTTTTTCTGTTTGTCTTTGACCAAAAATGGACTACTATTATCTTACTGTAGGACAGATCTGAACAGTACCTACTGAATGCCATTTCTTGCTAAATACAGATCAGAAGATCATTCAACAACCGGATTGTACATTTCAGTTCCTGCCTCTTAAGTCCTAACTTGAGGATTTGATACTTGAGCTACGACTAGAAAAATTAATCATTTTCATTTAAAGCAAAACCTGCATGAAATCCACTGTCCAGTTAATAGCAGCTAACCACTGCTACTATACTATTAACTAACGGATAACTTCACTTTACATTCACAATGACCAAACTAAGCTTCTTGTTTCACTTGCCAAAATAACTGCTGTAATTCCAAAAGTTCCTATTTGAGCCTGGCACTCTCCATTTTCACTCCATCCATCAGCAATTATTGTTGCTGAGCCTGTTTGTGATACACCACCCACCACATCCATCATCAATAAATAACTGAGACAGAGACTAAGAGCCATTCAATCATCAGGGACAGTGTATTGTCCACTGAGGCCAATCTAAAACATATCCAGTAATTCCTCCATCTTGATCTGCTGGTATATGTTTGGCAATGCCATGTTTAACTACCCTTTGATAACTCTAACTTTTATATTTTAAATAAACTGGAACATTGCTGGGTGGGATGACAAATCATAAAATCAGACATCCTTCTCTCACTTTTACTGTAGCAAACATGTAGGTAAAGGAAAAACACATTCTACAAAACAATATTATCAGATGCACTGTTGCATAGAGGTTAAATTCACAGTAGACCGACCAAAAGCAGGAGGAAACAGCAACTGACCAAAAGCAAGAGAAAACAGTTAACCATAACTGAACAAAAGCAGGAGAAAACAGTTAACTGACCAAAAGCAGGAGAAAACAGTAGGCCTAGGCAATGCTGTGTATGAGCAATTTAACTATAAGAAAAAAATTGATGGAAACAAAAATCCAGAGAAGGCACGTTTATCTGGAATATTTAAAATCGCACTCTTATTGTCATTCATACACCATACTCACATCACTCACATCACATCACAGACATGAACAAAAGCTGCAATCCAAGTGTTAAATTATTTTTACCAAAAAATGAATTATACAGCAAATCACCAAAAAGCCGAATTCCTTTTGCTTCAGTTTTTAATTTGATTCTTTTTTACTTTAACTCACCTGGAGGAGCTTGTCCGTCGAGCCACTGCTGGAAGGAAATTTTTTCATCCTTCCTCCTGATTCTTGAGTGTGGCCGTGGTGGTCTCTGGTGGATGTCACGTCTCTCATTATCCATTATTAGAAGAGAAGTGGATGCCTTGTTGCATACTTCTGACTGGAGGAAGTACCCTTAGATCTAAAATGAGTTGCATGCAATGGAGAGCAACTTAAAGTTAATACTTAATTAAAGTGTATTTTGTACACACACAGGGAAGGTTAGTTCCAATTGTTGTGAGTCGCTGCTGCTGTGCCACTATTATTTAAATCCACCAACCAACCAACCACCATTCAAAACAGTACTACTGTTCGACCAAATCTGATATCATCATGCATGTTGCCTTTGCACGTTGATGACATTGTGGGATGCATGATAATGTCAATCCTAATTTAAATAAAAATAAAAACAATTTGAAAAAAAAAACGTGAATTGAAGGGGCCACTCAGAAATTTGTGGCAACCCATTATTTTCACCTGAAAACCAGTACATACCGAGGAATTTGGTATGGTTGAGAGGTTGAGAGGTATGCTCTGAAGGTACAGATTGCACTTTTGTCAGGATGTCCTATCAGTGTGTTTCAGAGAGGATGTTACTGTAAGATTAGAAGTAAGGGAGCTGTGAGAAAAGTTAATGTATTATTCTTAGGAGAAGTGGATTCGCTACTCAGTGATATGCACAGTCTCATATATGTGTGCACACATACACAAGTGTGCTGCGCTGGGTATTGAATCTCCTACCTAACTAGCTTACACAATCTAAAGAGTACTATACTAGTTGCAGGTGCCACAGGAAAAGTCTGACTACTGTTAGAACAGTAGTTAGCAGTACTCTGTGTTACTCTGTGCCGACTCCCATGCAAGACGGGATTCACAATAAGTAAAAGGCACATTAGTGTAACAGCAGGATAATGATGTGCTAAGTAAAGGGGTTAGCCATTATGTACCGTAACAGTGTAGTCAGAAAAAAAATTATGATACATGTTGTCGTCTATATGTATCCAAACATTTTCAGCATTCCATTAAGTACTTCAGAACTGAGTATTATCTTATCACAATATTTATAAATGTATATTTGTGAAATGTTAATAGATGGCAGCAGATTTCAGCAAACATGACTGTATGTAATAGACATTACTACTATTTACAGTAGATAGCAGTAAAAATTTGAACAATGGCATTGACCTGAACCATGTTTGATGCTCCACCAATTGTCATAGTTTCCAGTGTTCAACAATGGACTGCTTGCTGGCATGGTTTTTGAGGGTTGAAGTTGAAAGATGGCTGTGTTTTGACATACTCTTGAGTGTGTGGCTTAACACATGTTAAAATACTTTTGTAACAACTGGGAATAGAACTCATGGGACACAGGAGCCAAAAAAATGCAACTTAATGTATTAATTGACATTGCTACAGGAGTGCTAACTTTATATCATGGAAATTTGACATTTATTGATATCAAAATGAATGGAGATACACTCCAAAGAGCACATTATTTTTAAGAATAAGACAGTTGAGATTGCAGTTTGTCAAGTACTGAGCAGTTTGTCAAGTGCTGAGCAGTTTTGAGAAGTACAGTCAGTTACAATGCTGTGCAGTCAGTGGATGCCCATGAAAGAGAACTCACCAAAAACTGTAAACCTGCCTTGGTCTTGTTGTTATGTGTTAGATTATATCAGGGACAGTATTCTTTAATTAGATTGTCAAAGCATAGTTATTAAGATAGGGTTATTCTAGAATAATGGACTTCTACTCTGCATTTTAATTTTACATTTCCAGTGATTGAGTTCTGGTGTTTATTGAATGCTAATGATTTACATTCTTGTAATCATTTTACTTATTATTAAAAGTTTTTCATTACTTTACATTGTGGCTGAAAATCAATGTTTTTCTTTAGAGATTAGAGAGTGGTTCTACCTGTTTGATACTCCCCGGGTCACCTCGAAGGCTTGGTCACTTATTGTCATAGCTATCATTTATTATGATATTTAATTTTCATAACTGGACACCCCTTTAGAAGGGCATGAAGACAGTCTTATTGGTGGCAGCATTACCATATTATTTTGAGGAAGGAACACAGCTGGAAATCTGTGTCAGGCCTTTCCAGAAGTTTTTGGATGTGTGAGATTTAAATTTACTTTGAGCGTGAGTGTATCAAAGGTCTTAAACTGGGGCACATTGCTCTGATGTGTATAATAAGGGAATACAGCTGGGGTGGACAGAGGTATATAGTCCAGTCCCAGGAAAAGAGAGCATATTCCTGTTGTGCTCTTAGAAGAAAATTGTTCATAGGTTCATAGATGTTTACTAGGCTAATGACTGCAAGGGCCTTTTTAAGCCTAGTCATGCATCCCAAATCTTTGACAACTTCTGATACCCTTGATAAGTGTAAGCATGGGACTAGGAGATTAACCATTTACAGGTTACCTGTGTCCATTAGAGACATAGGTGCTAAACTAGGGATGAATTTCTGGTTTTCCATCCAGTTGTCCAAGTTGCACTTGAATTTGGCTGGGGAGGAACTCTGCTTCACATGGATGGAGAGCCTGTTCCATAGATGGGGTAGTCTCTGGGATACACACCTATCTCTCCAGCAGGTCCTATTTATATCATAGGCAAGGTTTAAGTCTTTAGAACAGTGAAATATTACTTCTGTTTAAATGACAGTTTCACATTCAAGTCAGTAGTGAGGATTGAAGCTCCTTAGTTACTGACCCAGGATAGTAAGGGACGTCATATTTAATTGGTGGTAGTCCGGTGGGATATAGCCAGATGTCACACCTGGTATCAGTGTAGTTTTATTTAGGACAGAACTTTTATCAGTTTTGAATATTACCCTACCATTACAGTCCTCATAGTAAAATGGAATTGTTTGACTAAATGGATTATTTATATAGCAATGTGCTCGAGCTGCCCATGTTTTTAAATCAGCTAGATGGAGAGATCTCTCTGGAAAATAATTTATGACCACAATTACAATATCTTGAAAAATAACACTAACAATTCCCTTTACAAATACTCTCAAAACTGTTCCAGTTTTAAAAAGATTATTTTTTGGCATTTTAGAAGTGGTTCCAAAAAATGAGCGGGGAGGGCAATGGGAAAATTTGAAAGCATATAGAGAACTGAAGTGGCAACTAAAACTTAATGCAGCCACCTTTCCCAGACTTAATGAGCACATCTATTAAACCAGTCTTGAAGTTAAGAACTGCTAAGTTATTACATTCCACAAGCTGTCGTAGAAGGTTTGGTAATGAAACTTCAATCTTCTACCTCATTATTTTTTAATATTTTCTTTTTATTGTCCATGAATTTACATGTTGATAAACTAACCGTGTTTTTATTAAGGCACTTTATTGCGGCTTTTCACTGGCTCACCCCATTAGTAGCACAGAATTTCTATTGTGGTAACAACTCCTGTAATTAATTTATTAATTTACTGGTTTAATACTTTTGGTCATGAAAACCGCATGATAATAAGACTGTCAGCTTTATAAAGAGTTTTTAAAGTTTGTTGAGATGGTTCTGATGAAGTCCTAATAATAAAGGGAAGAAAGTGCTTAACCATTCAAGCGAGTTGTTCATGTATTTAATAAACTTTATTGCACAGATGTTCAAGTCCTCCATTTTTTTTTTGTTTTTGAGTTCATCTCCTGGTTTGGATACTACATGCACGGGTTTCTTGTGGCTTAGTTATTCTATTTGCTGCATGGTAACATACTGTGATTTGCATGGCTCCTGAAATGGTAATTATTTCACACTTTATCATCATACTCACAGGGCTGACTCTGGACTATATGAAGGTAATTGTGTAGTCAGTGCCCTTGTATCATACTGTGGAAACTGTTTTGAAATGGAGCTACATACTGGTAGAATAGCAGGACCCTGGGTGATTTACTTAGTTTCTATGGTGCTGTATTGCCAAGGTATGTAGGTATTTCTTAAATAATGTTTTCATTTTGATAGTACAAGGGTGAAATGCAGTGATTGATAAAGAGTATTTGCTTGATTCTTTATGTATTTATATTTATCCCTTACTTTTGGCATAGTCATTTCTGCATTTCTAGTTATGCTACTGAATGCTACACGACAAATGTAATTTAATTTTTGTCATGGTTGTGCACTATTTGCAGATAATGGCATTGTAAGGTTGCAGGGAGGTCTGAAGTTATTAACTGCATTAGTAGAAAAAAGAAAATGTGTCCTGTTTGTGTATTTCTACCGGACTGGACTCCACAGCAGTGGATAAGGACAGTTTACCAACTTGGTGTTACTTATGTAATACTGCACTGATAATTGCCAATTTGTTAATGCAGAAATGTATAATAAAGTTTAAACCTGTGTTATATCCATTACAGAGGTGTTATACAATCCGTGCTGATTAGTGAGTCAAAATATACTTTTTTATGTGCTTTGTTGGGAGGTTGGCATGGGGGAGGGGTATTGGATCTGGGGTTGGGGTGGGGAGAGGGAGATTGGATAGAGGATTAGTGTGGGGGGTTGTGGTTGGTTTGGAGGTGGATTGGGAGGTATATACATGTGTAGATATGAGAGTAATCGGTACTATAACATTTTTATTTTATTTACATTTTCCACACTTTATCATTAATGCAAGTACATACTGTGTTCTTTGGGGATGTCCCTGTCTGCTTCTATCAGAACATAGCCATTACATGCTTAAGTAAAGGCTGTGAAGTCTGACAGGCATCATTTTTCAAATTTGTATGTGCATGGGATCTTAGGCACTGACCTACATCGTGACTATGAATGCTATCTTTTGCCTCTTAGTTAGAGCCAAGGCATGCTGTGCATGTCTCCATTTGCCAGCACTGTCTGCAACTGGTGGTTTTCCCTCAGACTCCTCATCTGTATCTGCTGCTGCCACTAGCCCTATCTGGGGTCCTTGAAACTGTGTCCTGCCCCCTGCTGTTCTTGATGGAGCTGTTTCTTGAGAATGATATTGTGTAACATGCCACAGACTGTATTTAAGTACAGGTGCCCAGGTCGTACTGCAGTGTACCTTCTGATGTGTCTGGACACCAGAACCTTGATTTCAGCAAACCAGATACACATTCTGTGATATTCCTAGTTTGAGCATGGGCCTCACTGTATCCTTGCTCAGTGGAGTTGTGTGGGTTTCTCATTTGGTGTCACAAGAAAGAGCTACAGTGCATAACCTGCATTCTGCACTAGATACCTTGAGGAATGTCACCCCTAGCAAACCTGGTGTACAACTCGCAAGTATGTCACATGTGTGAGTCATGGAAAGTGTGTGGGTTATTTGCACAGGGCATTACAATCTGACAGTTATGGAGTGGAAACCTTTTCTTTTGATGTACTTCCTTCCCTGTTCTCTTGGTGGGGTGTTTATTTATCTGTGCATGTAATCTATGGCCCTCAACACTTCAGAGAAGTATGCTATTGCACAGAATTTTAGCATGGTTCTTCCTCTTCCTGTGGTGTTCTTGGGAAACAGATATGCTCCTTTGTATGTAGTAGATTTGCATTTAAAAACTGATGAAATATTCTAAACACAGATGCCTGTGACACCCCTAATAGGTCTCTGCAAAGTACCACTAGCTAATATACATAATGCTAAACATACCTTTGTTTCCATTGGGATGGGTTATCCATGGTTTCCCTAGGGTGTGAGGTAGGGGCAGCAGAGGTTGCATATTTCTTCCAATGTTTCCCTGTCCACTCTGTATCTGTCAATAATTTCTGTTTTATGTTTTATGCAGTTCATGATATGTCAAATAGGGTCTGAACACCCTTTTTCCTCCTGCCTGAGATCTGGCAGCATCATCATTATCACCCTGATTTAAAGCCTGTTGCACATACAGCATAATAATAGCAGCGGCAACCCTAGCATGTTTTTTTGTTTCTAAGTGTAATTGTGCCTGTATTCCAAAATGTTTTGATGTATATGGCAAAAGCCTATAACAAGTGTACACACTTGCTTTATAACCTCATGAATAACTCTATCGTATTAGATTGGTTAATTAGCAAGTACTTTGACTCCTTATGCTTTAATTAGCATATTCTGCTATTTACCATTGTTGTGTTGCTGTACACATCATGTAGAGCTGCTTAATGAATACCAAATCAGGCTCTATAATATTGGAGGTGCTGTGCGATGTCACCATGATCTTTACACTTCATGTAGCTGTTAATGAATCCCGGACGTTGACTTTGACTGCATCTCAGTAAACAAACGAATGTCCATAGACTCAAATGTAATGGGGCTTCCCTACAGGGTGTATGCAAGAGAACAAGATACAAAAGCCTTACATACACATAATCCAGTCAAGCATCTGCTCACCTTACCAACACATGTGTCACTCATGCCAAATGAGACAACACATACCTGTCATAGGTTCTTATTAAGCTAACAGTCAAAGGAGACCATCGAGAAGCTCAGCCAAATCACCAAAC
>NC_056743.1:1572611868-1572711868 GCF_019279795.1 Protopterus annectens
TGCAAGTGCAGATCAGGGACAAAAAAGATTGCTGTCTTGTCATAGATCAGGGAAACAGAATAGGTAGGCAGTTATTCTAGATAAACTGTGAAGAAGTGTAAATCATGGTACCACGTGATAAAAAGGGTTATGCAACAAATTCTAACTTAGCTAAGACAACATGGGAAATCAGTGCACAAAAAGTTCCCGAGATCCGCCCTTAACCGAAGACGTGAAATATATGCAATTACAGCATGCCGACAATGTTAGGTACTATACAAAATGGGTTAATAAATACAAATTTGATGGTAATTTAGATAAACCTTCACTTATTAAACTTGTCAGACAACTTAAAACAGACGCAAAAGGTCAGCTAAAAAAGCAACGTAAATTAGGAGTCCCTCAGGCACACAGGTGGCTTGATTAAGCAAACCGCAGGGAACAAAAGATTAAAAATTCAAAAGCAATGTTTCTAGATAAAGAAGACAATAACTTGGTAATAGCAACAGCCCCTCCACCCCCTCCGCTTCCCTTACCAGAATATGAAGCGAGTGGACAAGCTGATCCACCTCCACTATATCCAGCTGTTCCTGCGAAACCAAAACCGTTTGTCAGAGAGCCTATCGAGACTAGGTCTCGAACACGCAACTTAAGAGGGGATATTGAATTATATGAAATAAATAAAAATTCACAAGCTATGAGTGAAGAAGAGATATGTCCACTCACAGAAGTACCAAATCCACAGGCAGGACAGGCAGGACAGGTCACAACTCTTCTAGTATATAGACCGTGGACACCGGAAGACATCCAGAAAGCCACAGAGGGAATTCCCCATCCGAAAGTTAATTTTAGAAAATTCTTAGAAAACTTACAGGGCATGAGGTTAAGTTATCATTTGAATGGAGAGGAAGTAGAGAAAGTAGTCAGACAAATCGTAGGTCCAGATTGGCACATGATCAGTGGCAACTGGAATTCCCGTGATGCAGAACATAGGCCACGCCCGCATAATAACGCAGAACTGGATAACAGAGTGAAAGGTCTGACAGACCGAATCTCTGAGAAATGGAAGCCTAGGGCTGACTGGACTTGCATTAATCAATGCATACAACAGGAAGGTGAAACTGTTGATAGATATTATGCCAGATTATTAGAGTGTTTTAATAACCATTGTGGAATGCAGGTACCTGAAGATCAAACACATGATTCCCCATATGAGCAGCAGCTAAAGAATGCATTTTTGAAAGCAGTATTGCACTCATTAGCAGCTTTATTACAAAGCACATGGTAGATCATCGTACAAGTAGATTGCAGTCATTACTTGAATATGCAAGACATACCGAAAGGCATTTTAATAGCAAAAAGAAAAAGAAAACTCAAGTATTTGCAGTAGAAGATGGATCAGAAGTCTTTGTAGTACAAACTGGGAAGAAGGGTAAGAAAAATGCCCAGGGAAACAAACAATTGATAAACGATCAGAGGATTTTGAAGAGAGACAGAAAAGGGGTGAATGCTTTAAATGTGGGAAAAAGGGACATTTAGCAAGGGATTGCAGGCAAAATAAAAAGGTAACCACAGAAGACAAGGAGGGTGAGGACTGACTATATGATAGTCAAGAATCACTGGAAAGGAATGAACAAGAAAAGACAAGTGCAAATGTGGTAGAAGGAGTAGAGGATGTGATAGAAGAAATAGAGGATGTGCATGAAATCACAGATAATGAAGAAAATGAAATTCTAGACTTGGCATTATTGAGCCTAGAGCTCTACTTAGCAGACACAAAACCAGAAGTTACACTTCTGGTAGAGGGGAGGGAAGTAAAATTCCTGTGTGACTCAGGGGCTTCACGGACCCTGATACATCCTTCCAAACTACCAGAAAATTCAGAATCACTTGATTATATTTTAGTGAAAGCAGATAATGGACAGCTGTATCGGGAGCCACTCTCCCACAACATAGCAATAACTGACCCTGTTTCAGGGATGACCCAGAAAAGCAAAATTGTTGTTTCTGCAAAATGCCCAGTAAATCTTTTGGGCAGAGATCTAATGCAGATATTTGGCATAGCAGTAGTTCCAACTATGCAGGGTATGGAAGCACAGCGACAAATGGATACTTTTGTAGTGCGACCGGAGGGTGAAACATTTTATTGGTACAGCCAGGACTTGGTCATGACTGGTCCAGGGGCAGTAACCGAAGAACTGATGAACGTAGCCATCAGTAAATCCCCCTCCCTTGACACTGATAAACAACATTTGTTGCATTGCACTCTATATTACTGTAGCAAACCAGGACCTGATAAATAATATGAGCAAGAACTGTTCAGAAACCATGCTAACAGATTAGTATTGCAAAATCTGTACTGGGACACAGAGGGAAGCAGTGTAGTAAGCTGTTCATTGCCCCAGGAATTCCTAGCACTTTACAAATCTAATCGATTGCCACATGTGAGTTTGACTAAAGATAGAAATGTGAAGTGGGCAGACCTAGGAGAAAAAGTCACAAGGTGGGAAAAGCAGAGTTAGAACTTTCCGAACAGGGAGTACAAAAGCAGAAGCTGAACTGGATAATACAGACACACCCAGCTGTACACTTGCAGGCAAGTGAGGACAGCTGAGTAGCACTCTTACTAGAAGAAGAGGAAAAATCCTTACAAAACATACCAGAGACTCTCTGGTCAACAGGAAAATCAGATGTAGGACTTATTCGTACAGCAGGACCAGTCACTATCACGCCAAAGTCAGCATTTCGACCTCAAAAGAGACAGTATCCCTTGATAAAGGATGCAGAAATAGGAATCAAACCTATAATAGCAGCCTTACTCAAGGAAGGACTATTGATAGAATCTGCCGATTCACCATGTAATACACCCTTATTTCCTGTTTGGAAAGCAAATGGAGAATGGCGTATGGTCCAAGATTTACAAGCTGTAAGTGATGCAGTTATACCCAGGGCACCTACGGTGCCAGATCCACACACCTTATTAAATGATTTGAAACCTCAGCAAAAGTATTTGTCTGTGGTAGATATTAGCAATGCGTTTTTCTCAATACCGATACACCCTGACAGTCAACATTGGTTTGCATTTACATTTCAGGGGAAAAGGTATACATATCTGACTACCACAGGGATATTGTGAGAGTCCAACAATATTTGCACAGGAAATGGCAAGTAACCTGGCGGGATTTATCCCACCGAAAGGCAGCCAGATTTTACTTTATGTAGACGACATTCTGCTGGCAGCCCCCACCCAGCAAGAATGCAGAGAAGATACCATAACATTACTACAATTTTTAGCTACTCAAGAACACAAGGTAAACAAGAACAAACTGCAACTTTGGAAAAAACAGGTCAAATACCTGGGATATGTAATATCCAAAGAAGGCAGAATATTAGATCAAGACAGAAAAACAGCAATATTACAAGCACCTAAACCAACTACCAAGAAGGAAATGATGTCCTTCCTAGGTACTACTAATTTTTGTCGGAGTTGGATTCCAAACTATGCCTTGGAATCTGCTCCACTGACCAACTTGATATTCAAAAAGCCTATGGCAGCACAAGATTTATTACAGTGGACACCAGAAGCAGAATCAGCTTTCTGCAAATTGAAACAACTGATAGCATCCTCGTTAGTTTTAGGATTACCAAACTATCATAAACGATTTTTCCAAACTGTAGATTGTAAGCAGGGTTATATGACATCAGTGCTAACACAACAGCATGGGGACAAACAACGCCCCATAGCTTACTATTCATCACAGCTAGACCCAGTGGCGCAATCCCTGCCCCACTGTGTACAAGCAGTAGTCGCAGCTGCAATGGCAGTGCAGGCTTCAGCCTCAGTAGTGTTATTCCACCCTCTCACATTGAGAGTGCTTCATGCAGTCGCGATTATTTTACTGCAAGAAAAAGTAGCATATCTTTCTCCTGCTAGACATCTTTCCTGTATGACTATACTGTTGAGCCAACCTCATATGACAATTGAATGATGCACAACTTTGAATCCGTCAACCTTGCTCCCAACCCCTGCAGATGGCAAACCACACTGCTGCCTGCAGGAGATTGAGCAAAAGACACTACCTAGAAAACATCTCATGGACGTTCCCTTGGATGATGCCGAGGTGACATACTATGTGGACGGCTCGTGTAGGAGGGGTCCTACAGGACAGAATCTAGTGGGGTATGCAGTAGTTTCTGATACTGAGATTTTAGAAGCAAAATCTTTACCACACAATTTATCGGCACAAGCAGCAGAATTGATTGCTTTAACAAGGGCATGTACCTTGACAAAGGGTAAACGAGTGAACATTTTTACTGACAGCCAGTATGCTTTTTCTACTGTACATGTTTTTGCACAACAGTGGAAAAATAGAGGAATGATAACATCTACTGGTAAACCAATTAATCATGCACAATTTATTTTAGATTTGTTAGACTTTATTCAGTTACCTCAGAAAGTAGCTATTTGCAAATGCGTAGCTCATACCAAACAACAGGATAGGATTTCAAAAATTAATGCGAGGGCTGATACAGCTGCAAAACAAGTAGCTTCAGCTTCAGAAGTATTTCTTTTGAGTGAGGAATTACAACCATCTGAGATTTTAGACTTAGAAATGTTAAAAACAATGCAGACACTTACTACAAATGTAGAAAAACAAAAATGGATAAAACGAGGAGCAATTCTTGAGAAAGGGCTGTACATCTCCAAAGAGAGGAAACCGATTTTACCATCTAACTTGTTTAGATATGCAGCTTTGTTGAGCCATGGGCAGTGCCATGTCTCAACAGGGAGGATGGTACAGTTAGTGAATCGAGTGTTTACGACGTATGGATTTACAAACTACACAAAAACTTTTTGTGCAGCATGCCATGTTTGTAACAAGCATCATGCACAAGGGGCATTGAAACCTAAGCAAGGGAGTTTCCCTACACCACTGTATCCATTCCATACTATCTGTATGGATTTTATAGAGCTGAACAAATGCGAAAATAAGAAGTACTGCCTTGTCATTATAGATATGTTTTCCAAATGGGTGGAAGCTTTTTCAACTAAGAATCCAGATGCAGCTACTGTTGCAAAAGTCCTCGTTAAAGAAATTATTCCTAGATTTGGCATACCGGAAAAGATTTATAGTGACAATGGCACACACTTTGTAAATCAAACTATACAACAATTAAGCCGTTACTTTGGGATTTCTCTGAAAAACCATTGTGCATACCACCCCCAATCTACAGGATTAGTAGAGAGGCACAATGGAATTTTGAAAAATAAGCTCAGGAAATTGATTAGTGAGACACAAAAGAACTGGGTGCACTGTCTACCTCTGGCACTGTTGAGTATGAGAACTGTTCCAAATGTAAAAGGGTTAACTCCTTTTGAAATTCTGTTTGGGAGGGCATATTATACATCTCAGTAGAAACCTCTCATGCCTGCAGACCAGGAGGCTGACAGTTCACTTGCAGGGTTATATAAGGCGATTTTTGAATAACAAACTTTTGCAGTTAAATTCTGTTTCAGATAAAGAACAAGCCAGACCATCGGAAGCAGCAATAGTCCCAGGCACGTTGGTCTGGGTGAAGGTCATGAAGAAACAGAATTGGAGTTCTCCGAAGTGGGAAGGAACGTACCAGGTGCTACTGTCAACACCTACTGCAGTCAAAATCGCAGAGGGAGCATCCTGGATTCATCTGACACACTGTAAATTGGTTAAGAACTTTGAACTGGACAAAAACCTTGTTACTGTTGTACAACAAGAACAAAATGACCAGGTATAGCACAAACAGAGATGCAGAACAACCTCAGAAAATTTGCCTGATTATTCTGATAGCTATACTGATAACAATGATTTTTTTGCTGTGGCCTTTCATTTTCCCAGCCACACGAGTTGAACTGAACAAACATGATGCATTACTCATAGACTGGCATCCAAACTTTAACACTTACCAAGCAATTAAATATGTGTATGAGACTTTTAATGTTTCGAACTGCTGGATTTGCACAGCTATACCAACAGCACACGGGAGATTATTGATGACTGCTGTCCCCCTAGGGGTCAATGAGACCTGGGAAAACTTGATTTTTGATACTACACCTGTGAAATCACAAGACAAAATAGCATTGTACCTACCTGTTACACAAAAAGGGATTGTATGTTTTTATAAAAATGACACTATTCAGGTGGGTTGGAGCAATTGCAATGTGACTGTTTCTTATAAATGTTATATTAAGGCTTGTAAGGCAAAAACTATTTGTGACACAAATTATGATGCATATTTTGAAAAGATGCATAGAAGTGTTAATGAAATACAACATAATCCTCTTCTTCTAAAGCAGCTTTCTATTATTGATAAGAAAATGTTTCATGCAGGGCAAGCTTATATCAATACTAAAGTAGAGAATTGTTATTTTGTTTGTGGGAAAAAGGCATATAAATGGCTACCTGAGAATTGGTCCGGCAGTTGTTTTTTGGGTTACCTGGTTCCGGCCATACGACACACTACAGCTTTGCCTCAGGAAAAAATTCGAAACGTCAGAGAGGTCAGCAGTAAACCTAGAAGTCCAATCAAAAGACCCGAGAATCCAGTGGGATGAATCGAAGCACGGTGGAGAAACCATAACTCTGTGAAAAACAAAGATAAACTGACACACATGGACTTGAGTGACACCATTATATCATGGGCAGGCATAGCCCCTGCATATGGCACAGTGAAATCAATTTGGGAGCTGAGAAAACTGTCTAAACTTCTCAAAGTTATGAGCAATGCAACTTTTTCTGTTCTCAAATTGGTGACTGATGAACTAAATGCTATGAGAACTGTGGTACTTCAAAACCGCATGGCTCTTGACTTCACCCTAGTGGAGAGAGGTGGTACGTGCGCTTTAATCAAAGAAGAATGCTGTTCGTATATTCCTGACAACCAGCACGAGATAAACAACCATCTTGAGATGATCCAGCAAGTGTCGACCATGACTAAACCAGGCCCAAACCCTCTGATGGACTTTTTCCAGAATTTGTTTGGGGGGGTGGGGTTCCATCCTAATGAACATCCTGATTGCCATTTGTGTGGGATTACTCCTATTAGGAGCATGCATTTGTTGTGGTATTCCCTGCATGAAAAAGTTAATCAAAGATTTTATAGACATGTCTGAGACTTTGTATCAAAGTACTGAAATTGAAGAGTTGTTGAAAAGTGAAACACTTTCATAAGTTTAAACTGAATGACTCTCTTAACTGCAAATCCTGAATAGAAGAGGTTGGGAGAAGAAGCAAACTGTTTATGCTTTTGAAAATAGAATTAAAAAGTATTAACAGGGGGGGAATGTTAGAAAAATATGTATTAATGTGTGTGCTTAATGCTAATTAGAAGCTAAAAGAGTTAACACGTTTTTCATTCTATTTTATATACACTATTTTATATACAGCTTAGTTTTATATGAGACTAAAAGATGCTTTTGAAACTGCAGTGTGCTTTCTGAATACTTGCAAGATGCCCTCTGACCTAGTAACTGCTAGCACAGCAAAATTCATGTTTATGCCTTTTGGAAATGTACTTAAAAAATAGGTGATTATCTGCTAGGTCAGGAAGCAATGAATGAACAATGCTATATTCTATAACGTTATGATTTTGAACAATTAGCTCTGTTCATGATATGAGAACATGCACAGCTGCAGAAGGAAGAGATAAAGACAAACAAAGAACTGTTGGAGAAATGAACTGCAATCTATACTTGCTTTGTGCTCAAATTAGCAGAAGTACCTTGAATGGTAACATTGCATATATCTAACCAGTGGTAGCCAAGGCCACATTGTTTTTCTTAAGAAGTTTCTCACAAAAAATTGATAGTAAAAGCAGAAAAGCATGAAAACAACTGCTATGTAATGATGATGTTAAAACTTGTGATCTGCTACGTCAGCGTGGTAGGCAATGTCTTATTAGAAAATGTATAAAAATGCTGGTATTTCCTGATTCTAGTTAGACAAACTCTGTATTAGCACATTTTTGTCTCCTTGCTGCAAGATTAAAGTGCCTTAACCTGAAACTACCATGTATTGATCATTTTTAAAGTATATGTTTCCTTTGACACCTATATAGATATATCTAGATATCTATATAGATATATATATATTACTGTATATATATCTATAGACATATAGATGTAGACATATATATCTATAGACATATGCATATGTATGTATGTTTATATATATATATATATGTGTGTGTGTGTGTGTGTGTGTGTATATATATTTATATATATATATCTATATATACATATATAGATATGTATGGGTTAACTACTAAATCTCGAATTATGGAATCTTGAGACTCTGAAGCCCAAAGACCAGAATCTCAAGATTCCGTAATATCAAAATAAAAAAAAAGGCAATTTTTAAAGCATATGCAGGGGGGCAAGCCCCCCTGCACCCCCCACACCCCGCAATTTAAATATACCAACTCCAAGATCACACCACAGTGGAGTGAACAGCAAAATAGTGCTGTGCAGAGCAGAACGGAAATTTTGCCATACACTCCACTGTAGTGCGATCTCGGAGTTGGTATATTTAAATGGGGGTTGCAGGGGAGCTTGCCCCCTGCATATACCTTCTAAATGGTTTTTTTTCTTTTTCTTTTTTTTTTTTTAATTTTGATATTACGGAATCTCGAGATTCTGTTCTTCAGGATTCAGAGTCTCGGGATTCCGTAATTCGAGATTTAGTAGTGAACCCAGATATGTATATATCGATTTAGATATAAATATATGTACACACACACACCTACATCTCCATGTATAAATACATTTCCTGTACTGTTGAATGACTGCACTGGATGACATGTTTGTGAAAACATCAGGGCTATGTATATCTGACATGGCTTAGTGGTAAATCACTTTGGTTATGGTGTGCAGGGTCCTGCGATCGAGCCTTGTAGAGGCTATTTATTTTGTTGCTCGGCAGAACAAAGGCCATTGGATACAGAGTGATTAAGGCACTTTTAAGTGGGTTTGCACGAGTTTGCATGGAGGTAAACACTACTAACTGCCGGTTACAGTTTCTTATACTCAGCTTCTAAATTGCTTAACCTGTGTAGGCATTGCTTACCCCCACACAAACAGGCTTAAACCCACTTACTGCTGCTTAAAAGTGCTTACTCCCACTTACCCCCACTCTGATTTATTTAAAAGAAAATTAAAAAAGGGTTGATAGGAAAGTGGTAAAAAAGGGGCACAAAGAGGGAAAGACAGTAGGAAAAATAGCTAGGGATGTGCAGGAGGGTGTAGGGAAGGTCCATAGCTGCCCATTTCTTCTACAGCAACAGCTGTGCATATACACTAACTATGGAGGTAGATTTGGACACTCAAACCCCTGAGAGAAGGGTGAGGACAACATTAATATGTTGTGATGCCAATTAGACCAGATTACATATGTCCAGTGGACACATCTGCGAAATGGACAGCTATGTATGGGGCAATATTTTGTTTTGGGAACAGATTACCCTTTTTTTTTTCAGGTGAGAGTGGGATGTTGGGGAGGGATAGTAGGTATATTTGGGGAGGTAGGTTGGGTAGGTTAACAGCCAAGACAAACAAGACACATACAGGGGCAGTATATAACATATGTGGGGGGTAAACACCTTGATGGGGAGGGGTGTTGTGAAATCGGAAGCCCATGAGCCCCCTAGTAGAAACAGTGGGAATGAGATCCCCACCCATGGGCAGTCACCACTGCACCTTCACTGCCACGAAGGTGGCTGTGCTGGGGGCTGAGTCGGAGAGCCAGGCTGACCCTCTAGTCATGACACGTGGCCCTCGAGCTGGCGTAGAAGATCTCAAAACTGCTGATTGAGCTGTCTATGCACCATGACCCAGACCTGGTGATGGGTGACAGCTGTCCGTGCCCACTCCCATGCGGGGGCGAGCCCCATCCCCTGAGGCGGTTCCACCCGAAGGTGGTACAGGACCAATGGATGAGGAGGTCCTGGGTTGGGCCCCAGACATGCTGGTGCCTGGTGCCACAGCCAGCTGAGGTAGGACAGGTGGGTCTGCTGGAACTTGCATTCCCGTACATGCTATGGTGTTTATGGTGTATCAACATATGTTGGTTAGTAATAGTCAACACATTTCAGGGTTAGGTATAACTGCATGCATAGCTATTTCCATTAACCCAGACACCAGATACAGAACAGTTGCATAGCAAATGGAACACATGCATATACGGGACCACAGTGGTAATAACAGCATGCAGATACATTGATGGCACCATGTCACCAATGTTGGAGTATTTCAACATAGCACATACATGGAAACAGATTTAAATAATTATCAACCAATAGAACATATGTCCCAACAGAACAGTGAAGTCATTACATATAAGTTGAGGTGGGTATTTAGTTTATTGTTGGATATATGGTGGGGGGGAGTGAAAGATGTCAATTAACAACTAGTATATTCCTGTAGTTCACATTACTTTCCTAGTCAGCGCTGTTATCTGTACCTTACAAGTATTACTACACTACCCTATTGCCTTAGTTTGGACAGTGATATGGCTGTCATCATCTTTATACATGAACTGGTTTTACCTGCAGTATACACCTCTTACCTGGTATACCTGTGGAAGAAATGTTTGCTAACACTAACTGTTTCTACACATACTCCCAGATTCCAGGTTGATGTGCACATACCTGTCCATCTCTTTCTGCACAGACTCTGGCCATGTCTTGACCACATGCAGGTGAACCGGGACATATCTAGACTATTGCCCTCTTCAACCTTTAGTGACTTAGAACACTCTTATACAGGTTTTCCTACCAGTTATATTACGTAGTGATTACAAAACACAAAACCACGAAAAACAAACCAACTGATGAATCAAGAAAGGCATAAAGAAACACAATGAGAGCCGGCAAAAAAAATTCAATTAAATTCAGAAAACCTATTTAATAAGCGCTTTCGGTGTGGACTGTGCCTCACCTTCATCAGACAAGAAAAAATCCAATTAACAGTCTTTTTTTAATAAATTAAAAACAATCAATTAGTAAGTATTATTCAATTGCCAGTTAAAGGAGAATGCAATAAAATATCACACAACCTCATAAATATGCATAATAGTAAAACTGCTCTAGAATGATATATTTAACATAATGATAAATTTTCATTAAGACCTGGAAAGATGTGTGCACCTGTTCTAATTTGCCACATCAATTTGTCTATTTCTAATAATATTTGCCAGGGTCCTCCTCTTATGTCAGTATATCTATGCTGGAGAATGGCAAATTTAAAACTATGTTCAGGACAGTCCAAAATATGTTTAGCCAGTGCGTTATTTAGGTCATTCTTACTTATGGCATAATAGTGTTCGTATATTCGCTGTTTGAATTTTCTGTTTTGCCAATGTAGAATGCATTACAATAATCACATAGGGCAATGTAAATGACACCTCTAGTCTCACAATTATACCTAGAATTAACATATTCTTAATGGGAACCTTGTCACCCACTGAAATGTATTTACATTGGGTACAAGCCCCATATTTAAACATTCCATTGGGCCTGTTAGAATATGGCTTTTTCTTTTTTTCTAACATAGACTTTAAATTAAGGCCTCTCATATAAGTAATTTTAGGCTTAATCCCTAACCTTTTAGACAAAATTTGGTCCTCAATGATGATATTCCAATTTTTATTTAGAATGTCTCTGATAATTTGGTAATCTAATGAGTATGTACATAAGAAACTAGTCTTATAAGCACTCTTATTGTCACATGTAAGGGCTTCATTTAAAACTAATTCCTGTTGTTCGTTTGGTCCAGTAAGTCCCCTTAACAATGGTTTAAAATAAGCAATGCTTCTTTTATATAAAACTTTGGTTTTAATATTGACAACTAAATTCGTAGGGTAACCTCTATTAATAAATTTACAATGCAGATGTTCGCATTCTGTATCAAAATCAGAATCGTCTGAAAACATCCTAGCAGCTCTTACCATCTGGCCCTTTACAACGGCTCTTTTTTGATAGTAAGGGTGACTGCTGGGGAAGTGCAAAAATGCATTGTAATAAGTTGGTTTCCTATATATAACACTTTTGTATCTACGATTAATACTATCGTTGGCCAACAAAATATCAAGGAAGTTAATACTATTTTCTCCTAAGTCATACGTGAATTCGAGAAAATTTGTCGTCTCAGTAATGCTATTAATAAAAGTTGGTACTAGGGTTTTATCCCCCTTCCAAATGCAAAACATGTCATCCTGGTATCTTGTGTACCAGGAGACATTCTCTTGAAACAGTGAGTTTGAAAATAGTAAAGTGTTTTCCCAATGGGCCATAATGGCGTTGGCAAACTGCCACCACATGGTGACCCCATTGCAACGCCTGTATTCTGTAAATAAAAATGCCCCTCAAAAGACATGAAATTATTAGCCAAGACTATCTCTAACAAAGTTTCAATCAAATAGATGGTATTATCTTCGATGTTTTTAGATACCATAAAATCTCTTATCCATTCTAGGCCCAATTTTTGAGGTATGACAGTGTAAAGATCTTTAATATCGATTGTTAAAAAACACACATCAGACTCGTACTTCACCTTATTAATATTATCAAGGAAATGCCATGAGTCTTTACAAATTTGAGGCTCACACTTGATTAGTGGTTTTAACACACTGTCAATATATTTGGCACACCCATATGTAATAGACCCATGACCATCTACAATGGGTCTAAAAGGGGGCTCAATGATGGCTTTATGAATTTTAGGAGTGCCAAATAAGGCTGGTGTCCTAGGCACAATCATAGATAAATAATGATGTAAATCTATGTCCGTAAAACCTTCCAAAAACAAATCATCCAATATTTGCCTAATCTTTTTGTATGCCAGATTAACCTCATTAATAGTAACCTGCATATAGACATCAGTATTGAGATGTTTATTCATACTTTCAACATATACGCTATAGTCCATGAACACCAACCCCCCACCCTTATCGGGCTTCATAACCCTAATATTACAATCATTCAATAGCTTGAAAAAAATATATTCCAACATACTGATGTTGTTCTTGATGTTGCTCGAGTGGTTGGTGTTGTTTTTATCAACGATAGCTCTGAAATCCATGTCACGCATTCTTTCTAAAAGACTAAGGCTTGGGTGCAAGGGTGGGTTGAATAAACTAGAAACTCTAACAGAATTCACAAGAGTAGAATTTTAACGCATTAAAATATTAAGGTTTAATTTGCGGACAAAAAGTTTCAAATCAATGACAGTTTTAGCAAGGTCCATTCTTTTGGCAGGGACAAAGGTTAACCCTTTCGAAAAAATGTCAACCGTGTCTTGGTTGACATCCAGTGCAGTATAATTATAAATATTAAAATCCTCTGTGAGCTTGTATGTATACGGGGTGAGGGTCCATATGCCTCAGTACAAACTATCTCCTCCGTTGTTTCTTTCTGTGTTTTGTTTGTGGCTGGTTGCGATTGGGTTGCCAGCTGTTCTGCTGGCCGTTGGAGTTTGACCGAAAACCCTGCTGATTGGATCCATGCATCCTGTTTGTGTTATTGTTAGAAATCCTATGGTGGTTGTTGTAGGATTATTAACAACAGAGTTATTGCCTCTATTGTTATTGTTCGTATTAATTCTTTCACTACGTCTTAAAGGCTGTGTTTCTCCATCCTCATTAAGGGGGTTTTCTTCCAAAATGCTAGATGCTAGGCTGATTGTTTATGTTTCTTCTTCATTCAAGTAGTTAGTAATACTTATTGATTTATTTAACGTTCTTTATTGTGATTTTAAAAGAACACACGTGTACATAAGTTAAATATATCATTCTAGAGCAGTTTTACTATTATGCATATTTATGAGGTTGTATGATATTTTATTGCATTCTCTTTTAACTGGCAATTGAATAATACTTACTAATTGATTGTTTTTAATTTATTATAAAGAGACCGTTAATTGGATTTTTTTCTTGTCTGATGAAGGTGAGGCACAGTCCACACTGAAAGCACTTATTAAATAGGTTTTCTGAATTGAATTGAAATTTTTTTGCCGGCTCTCATTGTGTTTCTTTACGCCTTTCTTGTTTCATCAGTTATATTATGTAGCACAGTGTGGGTGACAGTGATCAGCGATACCTTATTATTCAGAGCAACTGCAACACTTACAGTTCCATACACTGCCAGAGTAAACATTACCAGTACAGGGTATTAAGCTTTTTATTTCTCGGCACAGTGTTCGTATCCAATGTATCTGTGGGAGCAATGTTTGTTAGCACTACCTGAATGTTGCCACACAAAGTACCAGATTACACATTAGTATTATGCACATACATCTCAGTCTACTGTACACACGCTGGTCACAGCTTGACAACAGGGGTGCAGATAGAACATACTTGGCTTATTACTCTCATAACAGTTTCGGGAGTTGCTAGAGTGACAGGATTGTTCTCATAGATGTGTAACAATCAGTTGTATTCCCTGTTTGCTGCCTAAACATCTGGGATCTTCCCACTGACTTCCCAGGGGGACAGGGTGAAAGGCAGCAGATATGGGCATATATACTGGACATTCTGTTCTTATCTGTACAGTTGTGGGGTATGAATTTGTATGCAGCCTACTTCCACTCTCAGGATTCAGACCATGGCTGTGTCTGCTAAAACTAAAACACTGTCCATCACAGTTGTGTATGCTATATAGATATTGCTGTATATCTCATATCTGCTTTCTGTTCTATAATTCTCCTGTGGTTTTACATTCTGACCTTGTACTACAACACTCTTATACAGGATTTCCTAGACAGTTATATGTTGTAGGACAGTGTGGGTGACAGTGATGAGTAATACCTTATTATTCAGAGCAACTGCCAGGATTCGAACCATGGCTGTGTGTGCTAAACATATAACAGTTGACATCTCATTTGCATGTGCTATTTGGATTTTGTTGTCTGCCATTTCACTCTTTTCTGTCTATGTGTCTCTCAGTTGTACTAAATGACCTCTGGGGATTACACCAGTCATATACAGACATTACAATACATTTTATTTATGTTGCACAGTGTGGGTAACAGTGCTTAATCCAACAGTACTATTAATTGCTTGCAAATCTACATTACCATATGATACCAGAGTATACACATGCAGTCCAGCAGTTAGACCTTTACTGTCAGGCTATTATTCTTTTATTTACATGCAAACTATATGAGACTCTTCCTGCCATATTCCCCAGTGTATGCTGTACTTGTCTTAAACAATACAGGTTTTATACTGGCAATTACCTTACTAATGCTTTTAGATTTATTTCCTATGACAGTACATGCAAGAGTATTACTGACCTGCCTCACGTCGCAACCTCTCCAGGTGACAGCCATGGGCTTCCTGGTTTGCGGCCCACTCACTTGCTGCTCTGAAGGACATAAGAGGAATATTTCGCCATACCTATCCATGATATACATGAGCTGGCAATTATTACACACATAGTAGAGTGATACTTACACACAGCTGGGACAGCCCCTGCCATTCTAGCTTCTTGGATCCACTGCTCCAAGAGGTCCCCCTTATGCCACTTCTGATCAGCATAGTGATGCCTGACCTGCTCACCAGTTTGGGGTATGCTAGTGGCACTGGTGAGGTCACGGGCGAGATGGTCCCAGGCTTCCGACCTATATTGGGAAGCCTGGTACTGGCCCTGCAGCAGTCTCTGCTCATGGTCTTTGACAAGGAGTCCTGCCATGACTCTGGACTCCTGGATGACCCAACACTGCACCCGGAAGTGCACTCCCTCTCCCCTTTCTGCCATGGTGCCAGCAAGAGGAAGCTACAACCAGTTATGAGATGTATTCCCACCTGTTGGGTTTAAGTAGGGCCGAATTCCTGCACTTTGCCATGATTGGCCGGTTTTGAAAAGGCTAAGCTATAGGCAAACCTGCTTACCTAAGGTTGGCATTGTTTAAAGGGGTATACCACTGGACATATTGAGTTAGCTAGCCTAAAAATTGCTTACATTTCCTAAATTGGCCTGTGCAATGCTTAGCGTTGCTTAAATTTGACTTATTTGCTTTTTGGCATTGATTTATTATTCATTATA
This sequence comes from Protopterus annectens, assembly GCF_019279795.1. Lineage (NCBI taxonomy): Eukaryota > Metazoa > Chordata > Ceratodontiformes > Protopteridae > Protopterus > Protopterus annectens. The sequence continues at coordinate 1,572,627,922 of NC_056743.1, forward strand.
TCTTATATATATGTCTGGTATCCATGATTCATGTGTACGTACACTGTATGGGGTCTTTGTTTTTAGTAGGGGACTTCAACACTCTATTAAATTTACACCTCACATCTGGGTGTACTTCAGTACTCCAGTTCACATATTTCTGTTATGTAGTGGGCTGTAAAACATTTGACTGTATACTGATTCCTTTATAGGTTCATAGGTTCATAGGTTGATACTAGGCTATCTGCCCTAGGGCATTTATAAGCTTAGCCAGAGTGTGTTTGGCTTTTGCCACCCTTTTAGATTAGTTGACTGTGCCTCTGTATAGTAGGTTACAGAAGATAGCCCTTTTAAGGTTAGTTTACTGTGCCTCTGTCTAGTAGGGACACAGAAGAGATCCCAGGGGTAAACCTACGATCTTTAGCACAAACCAAGTTCTATGCAGGTGGGGGATGCACGGCCCAAACCAAATATCCAGGTTTCGGCAGAATATGCCTTCCTCAGTGTGTTACAGTGTTTATCCGTCTGTAACACACTGAGGAAGGCATATTCTGCTGAAACCGGTCTGTGGTTATTTGGGTTTACAAATAAACCTTTATATATTGTATTTTTGACTCTGCATCATTCCTGCTTTTTTCTGCTGGCCTGTCTGTGTTTCTAAACCTACGATCTCCCATCCACTCATCAAGATTTCTCTTGAAGAGGGTCATTGAGGGGCTCTGCCTAACATGGATTGGGATTTTGTTCCAGAGTGAGGGGAGCCTCTGGGATATAAATCTGTCCCTCCAGCATGCCCTATTTATTTCTGTGCTGAGGTTTAAATCCCTGGAGCGTGTAGCTCTAAGGGATTTGGATTTCCTGAGGTGGAGCATGTCCATTAATTCTGGTTTGGACATGGCTTTATACGTCAGGCACAGATCGCCTCTGAGTAGGCGGTAAGCAACTGAGTAGAGCTGGAGTTTCTTTAGCCTAACTGAGTAGGGCATCTGTTTGAGTCCCTTGATCCTCTTGGTGAGGTACCTTTGGGATCTTTCCAGTTGCTGCAGGTGTCAGGTAAGGTACATCCCAAATGGGGCATTGTATTCAATTATGGGCCTGATGAGTGATGAGTAGAGGGGCACAATGACCTCTCTTGATCTAGATGTGAAACCTTTTGTGATAAGGTGGGCTATATAGAAGGTCTTTCTAACCACTTTGGCAACATGATTGTCAAAGGAGAGATTGCTATCTACTTGGGTCCCCAAATCCCTAATTACTTCTTCCATACTTAATGGATTGCCACCTATGTGGTAATTTGTGGGCTCTTTGTTTTTCCCAAATGGGATGACTATGCACTTTTTGGCATTTAGCTTTAGGCCATGGCTCTGGCACCAGTTATCCATCTCTGGGAGAACCTTTTGGAGAATGCTTGTGTCAGTCGGTGAGTCGATTATGGCACCCAGTTTGCAGTCATCTGCGGACTTGGTCAGCCATAGTTCTCCTGTGTTAGCCTGTACCTCAGAGAAATATATACCAAACAAGAGAGGTCCCAGGACTGAGCCTTGTGGGATGCCACTTGTAACTGGTTTAGAGTCTGACATGGCACCTGCAATTCTGACCATGTGGGTTCTATCCCTGAGCCAGTTTGCAACCCATCTTGTGACTTAGGGGTTGATATTTAAGCTGGTGAGCTTATTTATGATGCCCAAGTGGGTTATTGTGTCAAAGGCTTTTGCGAGGTCCAGGTAGGCTGTGTGGACTACCTTCCCTTCATCTATGGCCTTGGTGACTGTTTCAAAGAAGTTGACCAGGTTCAAGAGGCAAGATCTGCCCTTAACAAAGCTGAATTGGGTAGGATCCAGTGTTTGGAGGTTCTCAATGTCTTTGTTTATTAGTTCCATGATGATACGCTCCATAGCTATGCAGACCAGACTAGTTTCCGGGGTCCATTGTGGCACCACCTTTGTGGAGTGGGACCACTGCTGATGTATGCCATTCCTTGGGTACATATCCTGTAGTAAGGCTGAGATTGAACAGTGACTTTATGTGAGGGTTCAGTTCTTCTTGGAGCTCATGTAAGTCACAGCCCGGGACACCGTACAGTCCAATTGATGCTGTGTTTTTTGCTTTGGAGAGGGCAGCTCTCACCTGTGCATCTGTGATGTCAGGGAGGCTACACTCTGTTGGGACAGACATTTGCTCTTTTGGGGGGAAGGGGGAGAGAAGTTTGCACTGAACCTGTCTGCCAGGATGTTGACAATGTCTGTGGGTTCAGTGTATTTTTTGTCATTTTGCACTAACTCAGAGCATATCTGGGAGTTGCCACCCAGGTTTCTCACATAACTAAAGAAGGCCTTGTGATTATCTTTAGCGTCTTGTGCAATTTTTCTTTCAAAGCTGGCCTTAGATAATTTTATGTGGGATCGTAGTTTCTTGCTAGTACTGATCAGAGATGCCTTCCCTTTTTGGGGTTTTGCTCTATCATGTAGTAGCTTCCTCCTTCTGTTGTATAGCTTATTTATGGCTGGGGTCCACCAGACAGGTCTCCTGCCTTTGGAGGAGTGAGTCTTGGTTTTATTTGGTGTAGCACGATCCATGCATTCCTGTAGGTGTCCATAGAAAGCGTTTGTAAAGGATTCTGCGGTTTGGGCCGTATTTTCCACTGGGCCAGGGGCTTTGAAGGATTCCACCTCGGTTTTGAGAAGTGTGAAGTTTGCTTTTGAGAAGTTTCCTTAGCTGGGGGTGGGGATGGGATATGGATGTCCAATGAGATTAATTTATGGTCAGATCTTACCAATGAGGGGTATACCTCTGGTATGGAACATAGAGTCCCCATGTTGGTGATGATCAGGTCCAATATGTTTTCCCCTCTTGTGGGAGTAGTGACAAGTTGTTTCATAGCATTTGAGTTTATAAATTCTAGAAACCATTGGGGAGGGTGTTGGGGCTTGAGTAGTGCTCCCAGTCTATGTTTGGGTAGTTGAAGTCACCCAATATGATGGTGTTTGGAGAGACCTTCATATTCTCCAGTGTTCTCAGGAAAGCTGAGTGGGGTTCCTGAGTTTGGGAGGGTGGTCTGTAGCAGGCTACAAACTGAAAGGCAGTTTTGCCCACTGTTAGTTGCACATGGATGGTCTCCAATGCTTCGTGCAGTGCCACTAACCTGGAGGTGTGGGTATCTTTGATGAATATAGATAATCCCCCTCCTTTTGTGGTTCATTCTGAGTTTTGGGGCCAAAAAGCATGGTATGAGGTATAACCTGGTAGTGCTGGGGTGCTCTCGGGAGCCTTGAACCAGGTTTCTGTTACTGCACAGATATCGATATTCTCCATACTGAGGAGAGTCTCGAGTGCGTGCATCTTGAGGTTTAGACTTTTGGCGTTGATCAGCATTACCCTTAGTTTCTTTTTCCTTGTGTTGTCTATGGAGGTGGGTTTGTCTTTTGAGCCTTGCCTAAAAAAGGCAGTATGGGGGTGGCAAGAGTCTTAGCCAATATTCGAAAGCCCAAGGGTGACAGGTGCAAGCCATCCCTAGTGAAGCAATGTGGCTTGTTGAGCATGTCATCCCAGGCTGACAGACACTGGATCCCCTTTGAATGACACCAATACTTTAGCCAATTGTTAAAATTGATCATTTTGTCTTTATACTGTTGTATCATTCTTGGTGAGGGTAAGATGCTACTCAAGGTCAGGGTCATACTTGCCTGGGCTACATGATCAGAGAGCTCCTCTATGTCTCTTTTCATGTAGTCCAGGGAGGTACGTCTCAGGTCATTCACACCAGCATGGACAATGACAGAGTCATATTTGTATTTGCTTTGGAGTGACCTGAGTGCTTGTGTTATGTGGTGGATCCTGGCACCCGACAGGCAGCTTACAGTGACCTTCTCCTCGTTCAGCCTGGTGAGTGGGACGTCAGTGTGTCTGACAATAGAGTCACCTATTACAAGTGTATTAGGTGTGTTGTTTAGCCTTAAGGGCTGTGACTGTGTGGCACACTGACTTTGTAAACTATGTGATACATGGGTATTGTTGTGGGGTAGCGGTTGCTTGGATGTCTGCTTTGGAGGTCTCTGCTGCTTGGGCAGATTTTTATTTAGAGCCTCTGAGTATGTTTTTGTGTGTTTATGTGTTTAGTTTGCTGTTGCGATAGGTCTATGTGAGACTGGATTTGTGGTGTGTGTGGTTACCTTCTCCTCCTGACTGACTGTGCCAGTACTGGGTTGAGAGAGCTCAGCCTCCAGTTTTGCATCTCTCACATATATTTGAGCTTGTTGGGAGGAGGAGAGGGTGGTCTGTGTACATAAGGCAGTTGTAACATTGCCTCAAGATTCCCAGATTCACCAGCTGGACTGGAGAGTAAACCCGAAACTGACTTTTGGACATGCCAGAATAGCATAAGGAACTACTTTTTGACTGATCAAAAAGGACCAATAGGGAGCCAAGTACTTAAAGGGAGTATAAGAGGGTGTAGTGCTTTAGTTTATTAGTGCTTACTTATAAGATTACTTATATGAGCAACTGCAGGGCTTTAGAATGAAAATAGAGTGCTTACTTTGAGATTTAGAACAGTTCTAAGGGAAAAAGTGAAGAGCAGACTTTGTGGAGCCGGGAATAGTTTAAACCCATTTAAGCAGCTCTGGTTTTAAAGAAGGGAAACTGAAAGAGATAGGAATTGACCCAAAATGGCCAATAAGCTACTAGTTTCAGGGCTGAGACCACTCCTCCAGGGACAGATAGGCTGCTCAAAGCTCCCCACTCTCACTGGTTAACAGAGAAGCTTCCTCCTATCCAAGTAAGGATATGGGCAACACAGGAAACTATACCACAGTCCGGAATTCAGCAAAACTTGAAATTTGGACTAATCTATTTCAGCAAAGGCGGGAAAAGAGAATATTTTTTGTTTTGTTTTTGTTTTTTTCAGGAAACAGCAGAAAAACACACAGAAAACACTGTAAATGCTATAAACAGGCTAGCACACTTTAATGTGTAGCCTACAACAGTTATACAATACAAAAACAACTTAAATTGATATAAAACAAGTGCAAAAACTGTAAAAAGCAGAAGGCAAATGCAATTTAAACTTTTTAAAGCACAGATCAGTTAGAAATTCACTTTTTAGGCGGGAAAATGCAGTCGGAGCAAAAAAACAGAGAAAAAAAAATACTTAAATCTGAAAAAGTCTCTTTTGGGTCTCTCTGTTGCCTGTATCACTCTGCAGGACACCACAAGGAGCTATGCAGAGTTGTATACTGGCGCAAAACCACACAAATGCGGGTTTTAAAGCAGGGAAACTGAAAGAGATAGGAATTGACCCAAAACGGCCAACAAGCTACTACCTTCTGGGCTGAAACCACTCCTCCAGGGACAGATAGGCTGCTCAAAGCTCCCCTCTCTCACAGGTGAGCAGAGAAACTTCCTTCTATCCAAGTAAGGTAATGGCAACACAGTAACTTGTAACACAGCCCTGGATTCAGCAATGACCTGAAAACTGGACTATACTAGTTCAGAAAAGCAGGAAATAAGTATATCATTTTGTTTTCAGAAAATAGAGCAGATACAATCAAAATTAGCCCAAAAAGGCCAATAAACTACTAACTTCTGGGCTGAAACCACTCCTCCAGGGACATATAGCCTGCTCAAAGCTCCCCTCTCTCACAGGTGAACAGAGAAACTTCCTTCTATCCAAGTAAGGTATGGCAACACAGAAACTTGTAACACAGCCCTGGATTCAGCAATAACATGAAAACTGGACTATACTAGTTCAGAAAGGCGAGAAACAAGTATATATATTTTTTCCAAAAAATAGAGCAGATGTAATCAAAACAATACTTTACCCAATTAACCAGTTAAAAAGCTTAAAACTGAGCCCTGTTCCAGCAGTCTTCAATCAGACAAGTTCTAACTGAACAGTCCTGCCACTAGGGTACAGAGAAACCTTCTCCAAAAAAGACGGCCTGTATCAGTGCACAAGTTATACAAACAAAGCTAGATCCAGCCGGCCTGAATCTAGTCTATGCTACAGCAAACAAGGCGTACTGATTTCAGAAAGAAACAGTTCAAGTAAGCATGCGCAATAAGCCTTTAACTAGAAATTCCCAGCTCAGAAGGGCAGAATATAGCCTCTCCTCCCACAAGAGTGCAGACCACAAACCTTCTTAATGTAAAATAACTGGCCTGAAGCCCAAGTTCTTAACCCAGAACTAATACATTTTTAGAATAACAGACACCGAGCCTTCAATCAGCAGTTCACAACTTAGAAGGATGTACGCTACCTGTCCTGCCACAACAGTGCAGACCACAAACCTTCTTAATGTAAAACAACTGGTTTGAAGCCCAAGTGCTTAAACCAAGGGCCTTAGAATAACAGTTACAATTTAATTAGGCTACTAACAAGCAGTAATAAAGGCAGCAGAATAAATTCAATTGAGTACTTTTAAGAAGAGGCAAAAGCAAAATAAGATAATAAAGTAGGAAGAAGCACAAATACAGTAAGGTAGATGAAGTGCAAATTTTTTTTTTTGCGACCGAGGAAACAGAGCAGATTAAGATACTATAGGGGAATGCCCTTCCCAAATGCTCTTTCTGTACAACGCAGAGGAGATGGGACTGGTAGGAGTATCCAAAATCAAAATATGATCTCACTGTACTCAGTTGAGTGAGCAAATGAGATGGGTCCAGGAGGAGTGTGCAAAAAGAGATTTACAGCAGGGGCGGGCAATTCCAAAGCCACCAAGATTAACACCACAACTAGAAACAGGGGGTGGGGTGGGGAACTAACTGCAGAGAGAGAGACACACAATATTTAGTGAATCAAAGACACACAATATTTACTGACTCAAATCTTAAATAAGTGCAGAAAAAATATACTTAAATCAGCTTGTGTCCAGTTGATATATGCAGACAAGTCTCAGTAGCCAGCAACTCGATTTAAAATGATTACTAGAAATGTAACCAACACAGATTTTAATGCTAGCAGAAACCCCGAAGCTAAGTAACACTAACAAAGGAATTTCAAAGCAGTCTAACAACTTTCAGTGAGCTCAGATAACTGCAGAGAGACAGAGACACAATATTTAGTGAATCAAAGACACACAATATTTACTGACTCAAATTTTAAATAAGTGCAGAAAAAATATACTTAAATCAGCTTGTGTCCAGTTGATATATGCAGACAAGTCTCAGTAGCCATTGTTCAGTTTGATTTTACTAGTGAGGATTTGTTTGGTGATACCTCATTTTTATGTACTGCTGTGATGGCTTGGTGGTTAACTACTGTGACTATAGTGTATAAGGTCCTGGGTTCAAGACCTACAAGGCTGTTTATTTTGTTGCTGGGCAGAACAAGGGCCGTTGGATACAGAGTGATTAAGGCACTTTTAAGCAGTTGTAAGCTGATTTGCGCGGGTTTGAGCGAGGGTAAGTAATGCTAACTTCCGGTTAAATATGCTTAAAGAGAGTTAGCTTCAGTATTGCTTAACCTGTGTGCGCATTGCTTACCCCTGTACAAATGGTCTTAAACCTGCTTACTAGTGCTTACATATGCTTACTACTGCTTAATAGTGCTTACACTTGCTTACTAGTGCTTACTCCTGCTTACAACTGCAATGATTTAGACAGTAATGTCTAATGGTTCTTGGGAAGGGGAGGGATTTGGAAGTTGTATGGTGTTATCATTCATTACACATTTTACCTTCCATTTGTATCCATGATTCCTGTGTACATATACTGTATGGGGCACATGTGATTATCTGTGGACTTTGCAACATTATGACACTGACACCTCACATCTGTATTTAATGTAGTACTCCAGTTCACAAATATATGTTATTTAGTAGGTTATGCAACTAAAATATAGGTCATAACGTGATTTGACATGGAAAATGGAATGTGCTGCAGTGGGACTCAAACCGGGAATGCCTGACTCATCAGGCGAATGCTCTGCCCACTATACTATTGCTATACTGCTTAATTTGCATATATCTTCTTTGTTATCCTCTTCAGCCATTTAAGCTGCATTAACCATAGCTAAGTGATGGGCAAACCTGAGTACCTATGGTTAGCTTTAATCGGATTCATAAAAAGAAAAATGGCATGTTTATTTTCTTTGTATTTACTATTGCTGTTGCACATGTGAGGGGATGTTGCTGAGGGTATGCAGACACCTATGAGTGGTCTTGCTCATTCTTTTGGCCTTTTTGCTGTTCTTCATTGCACTCTTACATGCTCCGTGTAGGATTTGGAGCTCAGGCAGCGCACCTTCATTAATATGCATGGAGTGCTGCCATCCTGCTTCTAAATGGCCGCTTCTTTGCAGGACTAAGGTAGTCCTGCACAGAAGATTAGTAAATCCGGAGAATGTTATAACAAGCAGTATAAATGCAATATAGTACATTGTTGAAACATTGTTGATGCAGGGAAATATTGCAAAATAACGATATTTGGAGACAATTATTCTTAACAAAAAGGCATAATTATAATAAGCAGTATAAACACAAATATAGTGCATTGTAAACATTTGGTGATGTAGGGAAATAATATAAGACACTTATACTTTCCTTTCTCCTTTCCAACATTTTCTTTCTCTTTATATCTATCTCATGATTAATCCAAGTTTCCCTTTTTCTTACTTACAGATACCTGTCTTGAGGTTTCCGTGTTACACTGACAGAAATGGGTTTAGACCTCTTACCTGCAACTGATTTTATCTCTTTAACTACACTACTGTAGTCTTTCCTATTGCTCTATATCTCCTCCTCCTTAATATTGACTTCTAACACAGAATTCTCGATCTCTGAAGCTTTCTCTTTCAGCTCTCTAGAAAGTTTAGAATTCTGCTCATGTTTTGCATTTTCCAAGGACTTGGCCTTTATTTTTTGTATTCAGACACTCTAATGAATGTGCCTAGTGGTTGTTCTTTCTCCCCTTTACCAAGTAAGGCATAGATGTATGTGTAGGCTTATTCACCAGCTGGCCCCCTTCCTCAGAAATCACATAATTATCTGTTTAAATACTACTTTCTTCCTATTCCTTCCACAAATCCTTAAACTAGGGAAAATGTTTCACCTTGATCACATTATGAGTTTGATTAGGTGCCGCAGCAAAATGTTAAACTACCTCAGTATTGTTTATCTAGCACATAGTGCAGTTCCCTGATCTTTCACTCATTAAATCGAAGTTTTGGAATACAAACAAATATAGCCCTCTTCTGAGCTGAGGACCAAAAAAACAAAAAAAATATGCTTCTGCCTCTGTTTGAAACTGGAGCAAACTGCTCGGTAAAAATGTATTATTGCATTCTCAGTATCTTGTGACCAGGGCAGCTACCCACTTTGTCTCACTAGCTATTCATCTAAACAACCTTCCCAAGCATGGTTTGTGTTTCTGGCTGAATAACTGGATACTGTTTTTTTTTCCATGACAGCATACTGCTTCAGCAGCTTTGTTAATAAGAGCTTTCTTCCTACGCACATACTGCTCCTTTATCTGCATGTCCATACTCCCTGAATATAGCAGTCCTTAACACTCACTCTCTGTCACCATTAAAAACATTGTACTTAATCAACTTTCCAGCAACATAGTGACACAATGTGTTTCAGCCATGCTAGCAGATATTTTATCAGATTTTATAAGCATAGCATGAGGTCATAGTTTTCACAAGTTTAAGTGTGTTACTATCACTACTACAAAATCTAACTATGAGAAACCCTTTTCTACATTTAATACAGAATATGTCTGCAAATGATATTTTTTAGTTTTCAGAATTTGATACAGTTTTACTAAAGGTCTAGACTTCTCCATTCTATACGGGTCTGTATTAAAACAACAAAAATTCATTACATCGAATACCAAAACAACGACACATATTACTCGAACCGGGAAAATACTGAACACACTAAACAACGAAATTTAAAATATCTAACGTTCATAGTTGGCCAACCCCACCACCCGCTACATACTACCTACCCAAACAAAATAAATAAACCACATACATACACTAACCAAACCCTACTCCTAACCCTAAAGTGAAGCACCAAAACTCAACTTCTAACCCTACACTAAACCCCACATACACAACTATCTATGCACTACCCTTAACCCCTCCCTAACCCTAAGGTCCATAACTACCACACACTTCCCCTACGGAAATATACCCAAACAAAATAAATAATACACATAAATACATTTAACAAAACCCTACTTCTAACACTACATAAATCTTATACACATTACCTATCTATACACTTACCTTAACCCGCAACCTAACCCTAAGGTCCGTAACTATCGCACACTTACCTTACGGAGCTATACCACAGACGGGCCAACCAAAACACTTCAACATTTAGAATTTTGTGGTTTTGCACGTTCGACAATTACGTATTTTGCCCAGTATGTGTCAATGATTTCGTATTCATGTAAACAGAGTTTCGACAATCTAATAGAAACCCATTCTATACATAGTTTAATGACATATAATCTTTCTACTACTATAACATAACCTTCAGACTCCTCAGGGCTAATTTGTCACACACACTTTACTAATGCTGTAGGTATAGTTCTCCTAAATTTACCAGTGGTTAACATCTGTGCTGTTTTATTTTTGGTATGTTGATCCTCAGAATCTAACCATAAATTAATTATATATTTTAAGATAGGTACACACATGGGGAAGGAATCCTGAACCTTTGTGCTGCCATTGCAGGAGATTTAAAGTAATACAAAGGAATGTTTTAATAAACCAAAGGCATAAGGTTCTGTAAGACAGCCCTCAAAGGGTTTCATACGAGCCTGTAAGTCTGATAAAATGATAACGTCTGCCTTCACATTTAAATAGTAAATTCAAGGGAATAGCAGTACAAACTTTACCTTCAGGTTGATATGGCAGCAGATAACATGATTCCTCAGCCCTTATCAGTTACAGGGGATATTAAATCTATAAAGGTAACCTGATTTAGTTGGGGGACAGTATAAAATTGTTTGTACAGGATACACAAAAAATAAAAAGTACTACAAAGAAGCACAATGTTCAGTTAGCTATTATTTGGTAACCCCTTTAGCAGCATCAAAATGACTTAGCAGAACAGAGGTGCATGATGATGGACCATTTGCAGACCATACATGAACTTCAGATAATGGCCCAGACTTTGGAGAGCAAGAAGGGCGACATCAAGAACTGAGTAAGGCACAACAATATTCAGATGATTGGTCTACCAGAATAAATAGAAAGGAGTAACCCATAAGCTTTGTCATTCAGGAAATCAATAAGTTTCTAGCAGCACTCCAGCACTAGTAGCAGAGAGAACACATAGAATCAATCACAGTAATAACGCTAGTAATATACCGAACCATTTTATTTTGACATTTTTGGATTAAATGACAGGAAAAAACATTAAGGAAAACTAGAGAGCCGGCCCAGAATGTTTCCTTTGCAGAACGCTGTATGAGAACAACTGCTGACTAATGCACTACGTTATATTTAAACAGAAAGGTTTTGCTATAATTCCTGAGAACCTGCAGCCTTCAAAGTGCTGTTATGTTTGTCAGCACTTCATACTCTGGGAAAGGGGGTTATGACTTATGTATTCAGTTCTTCAGCAGAAGCAGAAGCATTTCTAGGTACAGATGCTCATGACAGAGGCAAACCTATGCTGGGGTAAATAAAATGCTGCCAGGAAAGTGAGCAGGCACATAATTCTAAATATCTGATAAAATCTCCTCAAAACAAAAAGGGTATGAAACTGCAGCTGTCATGGGCTAGCTTATTCTAAAGAGCCTACTTCAGAGTTCGGCAAAGCAAGGGCTTTTCCAGTCATCAGTATCAGCCTTTAATAGGTTTAACCCACTGGCATAAGGGGACAAGATGGATGACAAAGTAGATGAGTCTGGTCTGGACTTTGAGCCAGAGGAAATCACAACCCTGGAATCATGTTGGGTGGATTCAGCAGCTGACCGATTTAACGAACCACATGATTAAACATGATTATTATGGTATTTCTTTTTTTCTTTTGTCGTATGCACAGGATTGTAATGAAATTTGCCGTATTTGGTTTCTAATCTGCCGGGCAACTATGAAGCCTTCTGTTTATTTGTAAATGATCATCTATATGTTCTTGAGGACAAAATATCGTGGTGACTGAGCAGACTCAGATCTGGCTGGACATTTTTTTCTTTATGTTATAAATAATTTATTGTCTTTTCTAACATCAAATGGGCCAAGTGTTATACATGACGTGTCTGTTTATACTGTGACTTTGAGCAATGTCTCTGTAATCATTACATGCATAATTTAATATATATGTATATAATGTTAGGGATTATTTCTTTTCATATTAGGAATAGGGAGTAGGAGGGGACTATACTGTCTGGAACTAATGGCTGGAGTGATATACCCTGTTCTTTTTCTTTCTTTTCTGGCTTTTAGGTTATTTCTCCTTTCAATGGCTGGGAATATTTTGATCCCGCTTTGCATATTCTGAACTTTAAAGGTGAGTGATAGAATCTGACTGGTTGGTGAAAAGACAAAATCAACATTAGCTAGAACTACATTATCCAACTGACTGTAAAACATTTAAATATCATTAGCTCAGTGAACTGTTTACTCATTTTCTCTGTAAAAGTTGTGTACCCTGTTCTTGTATAACAAGCGTTTCCTCTACAGGTACACTTTTCTTGCTTTGAATACTTTGAGGAAGATAATTCATTAAGGTTTGATGAAGTACTGGACAAGCAGTAAATGGATCAGGATTGATATTAGTTGCCTGCATAAATACATAAAGGATCTAAGAATGAGGATGCGGACCCAAAGTTAATTTGTAAATGTTATCATGGAATATAAATGGGATGTCTACCCCAATCAAACGTTTAATCATACCATCCAGACTGAGAGACGTAAAGTTTACTGCTCATTTCCTTAAGGAAATCAACCAAAGAGAAAATGCGAGCATGACATTCCTAACAAATGGGCAGGAAAAGTATTTTTCAGCTTTGCTCATCGCAAAATGAGGGGTGGCTAATTGTTGAGTAAGACACTACCTTGCAGGCTAAATAATTGTAGGAAGGATAATGATGGTAGTTGGATTATTATCTTGGTAAAACATCATCAGAGTGCCTTATTTTAGGCAGCTTCTATGGTCTAAATGAGGACAACACTAGCCCTTTAAAAAGTTTTTTACAGATTTTCTGGCAATTATGAAGGTAGGGGATTACATAATTCTGGAGGGCAATTTTAATGTGAGCCTGGATCCATCCAGTGATAGATTCCTGGCAAATATAATGAAATCATGGTTAGATGTTTATGATGTGTTAAACTGATTTCATTGCATGCATTTGGCCGAGCAGGAATTTACCTTGTATAATAGTAGCCAGGCCTCTGTATGTAAAATTGATTATTGTTTTGTGATCAGGAATACCTTACCTCATGTTATGGAAATAAGCAAAATATCAGCACCCTTTTCTGATCATTCCATGTTACTGACATACACATACATACATAAAAATATTTCAGGCACAGGGATTGATGCCCTTCTAGCCTGCCAATACACCAAAACAGTTATTCCCATAAGTGTCCAGGTTGTCTAAACTAGTGCATGTTTCAATGTAATTCGATAGTCTTTTCCATCCATCAGCTACTCCCTCAGTGAACCAAGTAGTACATCTCTAATTCCTATGTATTCTTCTACACAAGCTGCCTGATGATTCCCTGCTACTTTTTGATAACCCCAAACATTCCTAGAGATGGTTATCTCTAAATACTCTATATACCTGAATAAAATCTCCTCTTAAATGTCTATATGAGATACTGTACAAGTTCAGATATTTTATTCTTTCATAATACTTTAATTCTCACATCCATTGAGGCCCTGTACCTAGTACTTAATTATTTTTATTTATTTATTTATTTTACATTTGTTTACCGGGAAAGTCCGACTGGACACAGGTCCATTTTCAGAGGATACCCATGGAGAAAAGCTTAAGAAACTACTTAAGAAACAGAATCATTCACACAAAGTGCAGGAAATAATTAGGAATAATTTCATTGGCCATAATGATGAGAAAATGGGTCATACAAAGAACTGGACTTTTCTAAAAGAAGATATTAAGAGAATGTTTACCAATTTTAAGATGCAGGAAGCCTAGGAGAGAAATAAGGATATCAAAAGAGCTGAAGTACATATAGCTAAACTGGAAAAACAATTTAAAAGAGGGTGACTGCAGTGACAGATTGTTAGAACATAATGCCAAGGAAACCAAAGTTATGTATAAACAGAAATCCCTGCTGTGGCTACATGAAAAATGGGACAGAATGAAATTATTGTTTAATGTGGGGGGGGGTGAAGAGGCTAACCTTACAAAAGCTGTAAGCAAATGTTTAAAAGATATCTATCATGGTCATGAGAAATAAAGAATGAGAGCTTTTTTTCCGATCAAAAAGATATAAAAAGGCTTTTATCTGAAGAATATGAACTGCAGATGTGTATATCAGACAGTCTTGGAAATACAAGGTATAGAATAGTTTCTTGCTGGCCATGATTTTCATTTTTATCAATGTCTTTAGTTCATTTAGTGTTTTGTTTCATTTCCAGATTACTTAAATGATCTAGAGATTCCTTTGCTTGTTATATAGAGTCTTTTAAAACAAAAATATCTTCACCCACTTAGATCACTCAAAAACCTGGTCTAAACTAAAAACATCTGAGGATCTAACAATTATAAGTGAAAGCACTTTTTAAATCAAGGTTGTACGCAGGGGACACTGATATCACCATGTAAAGTTTTCTGCCAACTTACAACTGTTTTTCAAGGCTTTATCCATTTATTACCATTTAAAGTTTTTTTTGCTTTTCATGTATGTCTTACAAATGGGGCCTTTAAATCCCAACACCTATCTTTTTTAAAACTTAGCCATCTTTTTAAAAAGTGTTCATGGGTCCTTATGAGTATCCAAACGGCAGACCCCTTTGGATATTGGCTGCCCCATTCATTCTCTGAGCAAAAAATATTAAAGCAGGGGCCCATATATATTGTGAGGGTCTATATTATAGCACTGAAGTTTCAAAACTTTGAATGCTATAATATTGATCCATTTTTGTCGAAAACTGAAAATAGCGAAGCCACGGAACATCGAAATTTTACCTAGGGTAAGATTTTGGTTGTCCGTTCCATGGCTTCGCTATTTACTTTACTGTGATGGGAAGGTTACGGACTGGGTTAAGGTAAGTATGTGAACGGAGGTTACGGACTGGGTTAAGGTAAGTGTGGGAACGGATCGGGGTAAGGTGAGTGTGCGATATTTAGGGACATTAGGGTTAGGGAATGAGTAAGGTGAGTGTGCCGTAGTTAGGGACTTTAGGGTTAGGGAATGGGTAGAGTGATTGTGTGGTAGTTAGGGGCTTTAGGGTTAGGGAGCGGGTAAGGTGAGTGTGCAGTAGTTAGGGACTTCAGGGTTAAGGAGCGGGTAAGGTGATTGTGTGGTAGTTAGGGGCTTTAGGGTTAGGGTTGGGTTAAGGTGAGTGGATAGGTAGGAGTGTAGGGTTAGAATTATGGTTTTGTTAAATGTATGTGTGTGGTTTATTTATTTTGGTGTGGTTGTGTTGTGTGTATGTGTTTCGGAACAGCAAATTTTTTCCCTGGGAAAAAAAATCACTGTTCCGTGTGTTCGATATTTTGTGGTTTAGTTAGTTTAGGTACGATGAAATAGCATTCACTATTTATATCATTCAATAGGGTAATATAAACGCAAATTGTGAGGATTCAAAAGATCTCTCTCTGCCAGGACATGGCAACCCAAGGCATGCTATTCCATATTGAAGCCCCATAAAGCGGGCTGCCTATTATCTGCGTTTCTAGCCTAGAGCATGATCCTTGATAGTAGCTAATCAGTTTCATACACTTGCATGGTACTTTGGGTTCAAGTACTTTAATATCTGGTGATGCCCATAAACCCTGAAATGGCAGAAACTGGACAACATCCAAGTGAACCACTGCACATAATACAGTTTTAGAAGAAAGCAAAATGCAAGATCCATGCACTCATAAAAGTGGGCTTTTAAGAAATTACTTTTTCCAAATTCAATCCAAATATCAAAGGTTAACTACTGTCTAATGGGATAGCCATGATGGGGCAAAATATTTCAGATTCTGGCAAAATACCAAAGATTTAGCTTAAAACTTATATGATGCTTACACTAGAAAAGGTCTAACAGGTTATCTAAAAAATATTTACAACCCCAACCATACACTGGCTTTAGCCAGCCAATCCACAAGCAATTCTTTTCTAATGTTCTGAGTTTGGAAACAATTTCCAAAATGTTCAAAGCTTGTTCAAACATTGCTCATGTTTTAAACTGTAATGTAATTGGTCTCTGTCAAATGTGAATCCATGTAAAACAAGGAGAACAAGGGACAGCAGTTGGCTCTGATCCTTCTATACAAATCAAGTGATTCCATCCCTCCAACCACAAACTCCCCACTCAGATGCATACCAAACATGTTGTCCAGTCAAGCTGACCACCTCTCCCACAACTCTTACTGCAGCATTTAAATGTTCTGTTTCAAATATATGACCTGAAAAAGTCTATTTTATGATACAAGTGCTCATCATACTGAAAAATATACAATCAAGGAATTTTTAACATGGATAATCTTTCACTTTGTCTTAAATACTTATAACATAGGCAGTAAATGGGATTTTCTAACTGGAATATCTGGCACTATTATTCATTGCTTTGCAACTGAAGATTTATTTTGGTGTATCCTGCTCTACTTTCTTGTGGTTCACCACTGGTACCCTCCAGGCTTGGATAGCCAGAAACAAGGTTTCTCCACTCAAGGTAGCTGTTACAGTTTGAATATGGTGTCACTCATTACATCATGCCCAGATTAGTCAAATTTGACTTTGTAGAATTGCAGACAAGATTGTTTATTTGTGTCCTTTATCAGTATAAGTGAATAGATATATTCCATTCCCTTACAGTGATAGTCTCCATTGCAGCTTGTGTTTTTTCCTGAAATTGGCAGAAGTGGGGTAAGGGAATTTCTCCTTTTCTCCACTGCTGTGAAAACACAGACATGGAATATTTAAAGTGACTGGGTTCACCCCATGTGGGAGATTTGGGTAGGGACACTTGCCTCCCTGAAAAATATATATTTTTTTGTGAATTTTGGCTAAGTTTTAGGATTTTGATGGGTTTTATAAGTTGCATTTATATATATATATATATATATATATATATATATATATATATTATACACATCCCCTATAATTTGCTGATTGTGAATATGTTTGGAAGTTTGCAGGCTAGTACACTTTACTGAATGGTCATATTTTCAGTTGTCTGAGTTACCGAGTTTTATTAAAATATATAAGTGGGGTTATCTTAGGGGTGGGAGTGCATGGTAATGTGTTTGAAGGTCAGGGTTACAGTTAGGTAATGCTAGTGTTGACTGTACATGTATTTGTATGTAGTGTGTGTCTGAGCTGTATTGTGCAGTAGAAGTGTTACAGAAAGAGTTTTTCTAAGGTAAAATGTATGGTTAGGATTAGGCTTACCAGGCATTGGTAACAAATTTACTTTACTATAGTGTCCTGGATTGTGCAAGCTGGGTGAACTTTTACTGTTTCCTCACTTCTCTCATTTCCACTGAAGTGTGACTGTAGAGATAGTATATATAAGTTAGGGGGTTGGTGGGCAAAGTCCACATATGTGGGTACTTGAGAAGTCCATGGGTTTATACAATATGTGTTAGATCACTTTTATTTCAGTCACATTGGGCTAACCACCTGGCTATATATACCTTGGCTCTAGATGACTGAAAGTGTTGAAGTGACACCGCGACTCCATGTGCAAAACTGGAGAAAAGGGGTTGTGGATGGATAGATGGACTTAGATCAAATCACATACATTCAAATATGTGTGTGTGTGTGTGTGTGTGTGTGTGTGTGTGTGTGTGTGTGTGTGTGTGTGTGTGTGTGTGTGTGTGTGTGTGTGTGTGTGTGTGTGTGTGTGTGTGTGTGTCTATATATATATATATATATATATATATATATATATATATATATATATATATAGGCAGCCACGGTGGTGCAGCAGTTAGCGTTGTCGCCTCACAGCAAGACGTTCTCTGGTTCGATCCTGTGTGGAGTCTGCATGTCCTCCCTGTGGTCGCATGGGTATCCTCCGGGTGCTCCGGTTTCCTCTCACATCCCAAAGACATGCTGTAGGTGGATTGGACATTCTAAATTGGCCTTAGGAGTGAGTGTGTGTGTGCCTTCTGTGGAAGGTTGGGCGCTGGGCTGGCAACTCAACACCGTAAAACTCCATTGCCAATCATGAGTGGATAGGTGATCTGCTGTGGTGACCCCTAACCGGGAAAAAAGATGAAAGAAGAAGATACATATATATATATATATATATATATATATATATATATATATATATATATATATATATATATATATATATATATCTACATTTGTGTGTATTTTTAAAATGGAAAAGGAAGCTTACCAATTAGCCTTGCATCAGCTCTGTTCTATGTATAGGACTAAGGTAGCACAGGCCACCTAAAACTCCCATTCAGTCACAGATCCCTACTCCCTCACAGTCTTCAAAATCTAATAAACTGCCACTATCTTGAAAAGTCATTAATCAAAGGAAAATATTCAAAAAATACTCCAGAAGCAAAAAGCAAACCAGTGAATTAATAAACCACAATGTTAGACTTCACAAATACACATCCACAAATCAAATCCATTGCCAAGTTTGCATGAAAACAAAACAGAACAAACATGAATCAGGGTTGTGATAGAATTAAACACACTTTACTGCAACATAAGCACCAAAACCTCACAGTTAAGTAGATTACCTGATCATGAACAGTAAAAAATATGCAAGCAACTTTAAAAAGTAATCGCCTGATGAAAGTGTAAACATGAAGCCCCCTAACAGCAAATGAAGCAATATAGAATTAGAAAGTGACAGGAATTGAATAACATGAAGAAGAAGCAGCAGTCACCATGGCAGCAGAAAACAGTCACTCTCACCTAGGAGTCAAAACACACACACACACACACACACACACACACACACACACACACACACACACTGACCTACTCACAAGCAAATGCTGCACAAAGCCTTGCATAGGCATTGTTTTACCTAAGATATAAATCTGCTGATACAGTACCCACACATAAAACACTCCATGAATACAAATGTATATTACCATAGGACTAAAACATATAACAATTATCATGGAATGTCAACTAATCAAACGTAAAAGCACACTATCAGCAAAACCAGCTTAATTAAAATGATGGGGGTATGGGGATGGGAAAAGAACTACTGCTAACATATCTATATGTAGATATATATATATATATATATATATATATATATATATATATATATATATATATATATATACATAGTTTACCTTCATTTGGTTGAAGTGCACATATGTGATGTCAGATGTGTGAAAGTACGATTTAAACATTTGGGAATGTCGACTCTGAATTGCCAAATTCACAACTGAGTGAATGCCAGTATGCATTCGGTCATGTGAATTTGGCAATTTGGAGTGCAGATCGCACTACAGTGGTGATTAGAACATGTACCCCTTCCCTCACTTGTAGTGAAATCTCAGAGTTAGTATATTAAATTAGTAGGGGGTGTTGGGGGTGCTGAGGGGCTTGCCCCCCTGCATGATGGTGTTTGGAAATATTCGGTAATGTTGGGTGTTTCAACAACATTTGACATTCCTGGAATGTTGAATTTGTTGAGCAGCACGTTCACTGTTTTGAACATTCAAAAGTGCAGTTTCCGACTATGTGGAATGGATATTTGCCTGGTCGCATATTCTATTTCTGACCTTGTAAAGGTGAAAATATGTATATATATATATATATATATATATATATATATATATATATATATATATATATATATATATGTGTGTGTGTGTGTGTGTGTGTGTGTGTGTATGTATATGTATGTTTTAAGTTCTTGGGAGATCCCACCAAAATGATTACCCTTGTGAACACTTAGAATACATTAGGCATACCATCAGCTAATCCAACTTTAAAAAATGGGGGTAGCATTACTTTTTGCTTATATAAGTTTTTCAGTTCTTGGAGTTTCAACCATTGTGAATACTCTTGTGAATATTTTTGAGGCTGTCTTATGTCTTACCTGAAAAGCAGTACACATGTTTAAGATGCACACCTAGGTAGTTAACTAGGATCAGGTTAGTAGGAGTTGGGCACTTGCGAGTTAGAGTAAGTTTCAGTGAGCAAGTATGTTGCAAACTACTAGTATGCGAGCACTTGTAGAAGACCCAGCAAATGTAGCAATGTGATAAAAGGTTTATAGTATGCAATAAACGTGATTCTTTTCTTTTCAGAAAGCCGATTCTGTCAAAACATACACTTTCTACATGTCCTTGATATCATTAGTGTCACTTAAAAACAAAAGTATGTTCATATCAGCTCCATTTTGGCCTCTCTCTTATTTTTATAGTATATAGTATATTTAAGGTTTATTGTCATCACATGCTGTGAGAAATGAGGAAATATTATTAATAGATTCATCTAGACATGGCTATTATTCATGCATTTCATTCTCTGTTGTATTTTAATATAAACAGAAAAGCAATAAAATAACCATAAATGTGACAGCCATTACCATGACTAAGGTCAGGCAAAAGAGGTGGCTCCTGCAGGTACAAGCTGTCGGGGTCACAATTGTCAGATGTCAGTGTTGCAGGGATGGAGTATTAGAAATGATTTATGAAGTCATAACTTACAGCTTCATAATGCCGATACTGCATTTGTCACTTGGCTGAAGCAGTGAAGTTCTACAGCTTTTGCAGAAATGGAAAAGAGCTTTTATATTTGTTTTATTTTATTTTTGGTTACCTCTTCAAAGTTTTGGCTCCTCAACTTAGAGTTGAAGGGGCACTAGTTTAGTTAGCTATCAGTCTGATCCCTCTTGAGAAAGTAGAACTTCATGGTAACTAAGCAAAACATTAGAAGTCTTGAATTGAAGATCAGAAATGTTTTAGTTTTGCGTCTGTGTTATTTACAAAAAACTAAAAGGCATAATTAATTAAATTTTTACATATAGCAGGAGAGGAAGGTATTAAAGTGTACAATACATTTAGGCTGTCAGACATGAAGAAAATAATTTATAAGCAGCAAAACATAATTTTAAAGGGCATTCACAACAACAAAAAAAATCTATGCTACATGAGGCATTTCTTTTTTTTTGCAAGAAATCAGGTATGGGTTCCATAAAACTATTGATATTTACTGTATATGAATGAACTTAAATATAAAGCTATGTACTATGAGTTTTTTTTTATTTGCATGATACATTAATAAGAGAAATAATTGTGCGTGGCATACAGAGGGATTGTATGAGAAGAAAGTTATTGGTGGACAAGTGGCATCATGCAGGGCTCAGAGCTGGGACCAATTTTGCTTAGCATTTGCCCATCTGACCTACAGACTAAAACACAAGATCTATGGCTGATAATGCACACCCATTCTCACTGGGACCCCCTCTATGAGACAAAACACTGGTCGTACTTGAGTAATGCCTTGTTTATAGCCTGCACTAATTCTACCTATGTTTCTAGGACTTTGAACCCACTGCAGGACTGCCCAAAATGGCTTTCTTGGAACCTTGTTGTTGTATGCTTTCTCTGAGTCCAGGAATGCCCAGTTCAACTCCTTCCTCATATTTTGCTAATTTTCAACTAATTGTATCACTGCAAACATTGGCTTTGTTTTGCTGCAGCCTGATCTGAATCTGAACTGCTCACTAACCACCTTACTTTATACTACTCTGCACATTTGTTTATCAGTTGCCCTGTGTAGAACTTTTATGCAGTGTGACAGGAGTTTGTTACTTCTGTATTGCCCACAATTGTGGATGCTTCCTTTGTTCTTGTACACTGGCCTAGTATGCTTATTCTCCATTTGGGATACACCTTTCTCTGTCATGTACTACTATGTTATTTCATTTATTTAAATCTTAAATAGCAGTATAGCATTTTAAATTGTCTATGATTTGCTATAGACTTGTCTTTGAGGGTGTGAATCCTACACCCTCCAGTGCATACCATGTGACTACAAGCAACTTACTTATCTACACCAGAACTCCCAGACCATCTTCAAATTCAGATGCTTGTACATTTAGGGTTTTATTAGAATAATAAACACAAAAAATATTATAAGACATATAAGACAGTACACAGTAGGCAGCAATGAACCAAAAAACAGACTGATAAAAATCTTTGTGTTATAATTTCCCCTGTAGCTAAGTGTGAAGTGTCGTAAGGCCTGAAGAAAAAAAGTTCAAGATATTTATAACATTAAATATATGTGACACAAGCCAACTACGGAGCTACCATATAGCAGGTAAAACAGCCAAACGAAGGATACTTCCAAATAGCAGTCAGGCAGAATGGTACTCAGCTTCAATCCAACTTAGATTTTAAAAATCCACACAGGAGCACAAAAAACAGAGTAAAACTCAGGTTTATTATAACAAGAGGTGAGTGCTTTCGCTATGAGCTTCTTCAGACCTAATAACATCTACATTCAGAATAACCAAGGTATATATAGATTCCTTTGAATCAATTAAAAAGTCAATTAAAACATCAATTAGCAACTAGAGTATCTTAAAGGCAGATAGACACTATGTTTAATGACTACAAAAATAAAAACCTATTTCATATAATGCATCCACATATAAATGTATGCGTATAAAACCATATACTTAGGCTACTATAATAGAGATACAAGAATAAAATATCACATATATATAAATACAGAAATATATATAGAAAATATATGTATAAAAAGCAGCATTAATAGATGGATCATTTATGTAGCCTTCTTCTTTTCAAGGCAGGTTTAATGGATGCACGTTCATTCAAACCTTTACCCCTATCACCCCTCAAGACAATGATCCAACATGTTTCCCTGTACTCTGTGTATGTCCTAATATCCCCTTGTCTAAGACTATTGTTAATAGATTCAATAACCCTAAAATTAAAGGTGTGCTCTGTACCTGATTCATTTACATGTTTAGAGAGTGCATTATTTAATAACTTCTTCCTAATACTATACAAATGTTCTCTAATACGATCGCGTAAGACTCCATTGGTCTTCCCAACGTAGAATGCATGGCAGATATTACATACTGCCAAATACACTATATTAGAGGACATACAATCATGATGACCTAAAAATTTAAAGGATTTACACATATCTGGATGAAAAAAACAATTCTCAGTACTAATATAGGGACAATAATTACATGAGCCACATGGCTCAGTAAACCCAAAATCCATACAGCCTCTATTCTCATTCCTGTGACACAACAACCTTCTCAGGTTCTTATGATTCTTATACCTAAAACTAGGGGTTTGACCAACAATATCCCCTATGTCACTATCAACCAAGAGAATAGGCCAAAATTGCTCAAAAAGTTTCGTAACATACCCAGTGTCACTTGAGAAATATAATGGAACTTTGATAAATCTGGTCCCAGTATTAACAAGAGGGGTGGATATAAACTCATTCGGGCCAAAATAAGGTTTGGCTCTGGTTTCCCTCAAAGATGTGAGGTCATTCCATTGCCAGTATTAATAATACCCAAATCCAATTTCTGAATGTACACATCAAGATAGTCTATAAAATCAAAAGAAAATTTGACTATCTTGATTTGGATTCGGGTATTATTAATACTGGCGTCCACCGTAAGGCATGTCATAAGAACGCTTTTTTATTTAGGACGAGCATGCATCCTGGCTACATCTTTAGAAATTTAGTTAGAGGGCAAGGTCTGAGAGCATCTAGGATGAATTCTTCTGAAATTGTTTTTTCTTCTGAACTTGCCAATATTGGTGATAATTTGATAGAAAGAGGCTATTCACATGTAGAGTTAGAGAGGCAATGGAATGACCTCACATCTTTGAGGGAAACCAAAGCCAAATGCACATCTACCGCTAAGACCAACTTTAATTTACTTTATCGTGATAGAGAACACATTAATATTCTATTAGGAATTAGTTATTAAATGGTAACAGGGTACACATGTAAAATGAATCCTAAACGAGAGCACACCTGAGGGGGAAGGGGTTATTGGTCCTATTAACAATAAATTTAGACACAAGGGATATTAGGGACATACAGAGGCAGGGAAACATGTTTGATATGTTTCTTGAGGTTATTTCTATATTTATATATGCATGACGTTTTATTTATGTAACCCGTATATAAAAGTATTGTAATTCTATTATAGTAGCCTAAGTATATGGTTTTTATTTATACATATGTTTCCTGGTATATATACAAATATATATATGTGTGATATTTTATTCAATACAATTTTGCTAAGTAGCCTAAGTATTTAAGATTATATGCATATATTTATATGTTTATGCATTATAAGAAATAGGTTTTATGTTTTTGTAGTTATTAAACAAAAGTTCATCTACCTTTAAGATACTTAGTTGCTAATTGATGTTTTCATTTGCCTTTATTTGATTCAAGTGTTAACCATCCTGAAATCTTTTTAAGTTGTGTAGATGCGTATTGTTCTCTGAAGCTCATAGCTTAAAAGCGCCACCCCTTGTATTAATTTACCTGTTTATTTTGTTTACTTTACTTTTATTTTCTATCATTTTTATACATTGCAAAAACTAAACTGTAGGTTTGGAAATACTTTACAGGCATATCATTTACTATGTTATAATAACTTGTGCAGTAGTAAAGTATTAGCTTAGGTTTCTACGGTTTTAGCTTATAAACTGAAAGGGAAAAAGCTGAGAAGTTTAAGCTGCAGTCAGAAAGTGATTCATGAGTAGTGGAAAGCAACCCTCAGCTATCCTACACTGATAACAAATAGTAAACAAATGTACTGTGATTCATGATCTAATTATTTTGCTTGCTTTTTGTTATTATATTTTTAATTTAAAGTGCATATAATCATGTTTTTTTTTAATCACAATTGTAATATTTTGTAATATTTAGAGGCAGTTGTATGTGGAAAGTTTGACTGAGTTACTTTATTGGTTCTGTGCCCTCAGAGAGAAATGTTGTTTTGGTGTATCCCTCATTGTATATTTTGTAATCTTCTATTTTGTATGTTGTGATTGGTTTTCTTTACACTGTGCTTTACTTGTATGCTTTTAATTGCATATTAAAAATGGGAAAGAGACCACAGCTGTGTCTCTTGTGAGTAACACAGAAATTTTTTCCACCCTCCCAACATGGTGCTGTTGTGTTCTTAAACTTAACTGTCTTTCTAGTTGCCTGCCCTGTTGTGTGAATAAGCACAAAATTATCATTTTATGAAATCACTCCCCTTCAACTATTTAAATGTATTGACCACCCCACTGTATTCCACAGAATCAGGATAACACCACTGTGGTTAGGACATTAACCATCTTTTCCCATCTTATCTTTAAAATCTGCCACATCTATTGTAAGACCACCAATTATGGGAGAGCCCACATTCTGCCTCTCAGTAGTCAGCTTGGGATTAGTGCTTCTGTTTTCTTCTGGTGAGAGAAAGAGCATAGGGACATTATTTCTTGGAGACTGCCAAACACTGCATAGCCTAATAACTGCCTCATAGGTGTCAGCTTGGAATTTCTGCTTTTATTCTGCTCCTGGTGAGAGAAGAAGTAGAGTGCACTGATTCCTGAATGTTTCTGGTTGGGCACTGAGTGTCTGTGCTTGACATTCCTGATTGGTCTGTTTGCTATTCAAGGTATCTATCAGGAAAAGGATACAACAAACCTACAGACCCTTGCATCTTCTGGGACAAGACCGTGGATCACCAAACAAGCTGTGGCCTGCTTCTCATCTTGGGATTGGTGTTAATGTTTTGCTTCTGGTGATGGAAGAAGCAAAGGAGCATTGTATCCCAACAGAGTGAAGCTGTGATGAGACCAGCACTAGTAGTAGCCAGGCAGTAGCCATTCATCATCATTCTTGACAAGCTAATACTTTGTTTTCAGTAATGACTGCTTGATTTGTTTCTAACCAGAATATCTGTCTAAATACTTCATCCATAAATTTTCAGGGTCTACTTATTAGTTTCACACAGACACCTTGAGTAACATTTTTCATGTAAAAGCATGATTGAAATTACACCAGTACCTAGTTGCACATAGGACAGCTAGTTTACATTGACAGACACTCTCCCAGATTTACAAACCAGATACTCCTGACATTGCTTTATATTCTCACTCAAACTGACTAATCAATAAAAAGGGTCTGTTGCCATGTCCATTACCAGCTTGGTGGATATGGGCATCCTGAGACAATGTAGAAATTGGCTCATGTTTACTGCCAACCAGTTAATTCTCAAACAAACTGATATGCTGTGTGAGAGATGTATTTACACGATGTCACCGGAGGCAAAGCTCTCATAAAAAGTACTCCTAATGTCAATAAGGTTGTCAGTAGTACACACATAGACCCACATATGCTGAGGGCACTTAAACTAACTTTTCTAAACCCCAAAGACCTCCAGGTCCAAATACACTCTTTCAAAACAACACCCTCATCAACACATGCAGTCACATCTCATGGAGCCTCTGCTTCTAAGCCCATAAGGCACACCACCACAAAATCCATGGTCATTGGAGACTCCATCATGAGACACACTGATGTCCCTCTCACCAGGCTGAGTGAGGAAAAATCCACCTCATTATGCATGCACTCAGGTGATTGGACCACAAGTACCAGTATGACTTAGTGGATCTATATTAGAACAGAGAATGCTGAAAATAGTGAACTGCAGAAAAAAAAAATTTTGAGAAAAAAAAAAATTTCAGCTTTTCCTTTTATTTGGCTATTTTTTTTTGTAATGTCAAAGAATTATTACATGTGTTCAGGTAATTGTGTGCGGATTGTGTGAAAGTGAGGGTTAGAGTGGGTTAGGTGAGTTAGGGGTTAGGGACTGGTCAGATAAGGTGTCGATTGTGTGACCGTGAGGGAGGTTAGGAGAGGGTTAGTGAGGTAGGGGGGAGGGGGGTGGTGAGTGAGTGGTATAGTAGTGATGGACCTAGAGTTTGGGTTAAGATAAGTGGATAGTTAGTGGTGTATGTACAGTTTAATGTAGGGTTAGATGTAAGATTTAAAATTTTATTCTATATATTCGATATTGCGTTGCGTTCACTGAATAGGGTCTATATTTAGACTATATGAAGAGATGAGCAGCATTTTACCTTCTTCAAGGATAATGCCATAATATGAACAAAAGATGAAAGACTTTAATTATTGTCTTAGTTTCTGGTGTCATTCTAAGGGGGAGCAATATTTGTCAGCATGGAAGGACAAAATCACTCCATAATGCCTTTTTTAGGAAATGCCAAATTGAAAGTACTTCCAACATAGCAAATCAAAACCAAGAAAATCTAAAGGTATTACTGCAGAATGCTAGGAGTCTAAACAAAAAATTCCAACCCCTAGAAGCTGTTTTCACCCCAGAGAATGCTAACACTACGCTGACATCTGTGTATCACTGAGACATGGGTTAAAAAGCTGCAGAGAGACACCGACAGTGCAAGAGGTTATAATGCCTTACCTTACACACATTACCGTAAGTTGTGCTGATGCATTACACACACATGACCCAGAGAAACCACCATGCATTTTATTTTATTATTTGAAAACTCATCATCCAGTCCAATATCATATAATTGGGTGACTTTTAATTACACCACTATTAAATGGGAATCCTATACGACAACAAACATACAGTCACAGAAAGTTCTGGATTTTGTAAACACAAACTTCCTAGACCAGACTGTCAATACACCTACCAGGGGTGCAACCGTGCTGGATTTGGACCTCACTAATATGGAATAGTGCTACACACCCCATAGTGTAATGCCTTCCCTGGTAAGATCAGACCATAAAATGGTCTCCTTTGGAGTAAAAAAAAACCTGGAACCCCAGCTAACCCTGGAATATTCAGAAACAACTCTAAGGCTAATTTCCTGCTATGAAGTGATAACCTGGCAAAATGTCAAGCCCCCTCAAATCCCGAGAATGAAGAAGTGTTCACAGAAACCCTATACAAGCATATTAATAGTTGCATAGAGGCAGCTGTACCCACCAGGAAGACGTACAGAACTAACTCAAAAAAACAAGCCACCCTAGTGGAATCACAACATTAAAAGGCTGTATAACAAGAGGAAGAAAATCACAGCAAAAATTAGGAGGTGCAGTACCCAGCAGGATAAAAGCATTCTCATCAAACTAAAGAAACAGCTCAGAGGTCAAATAAAGTCTGCCAAAGCCAAATGTTAGGTAAATTTGGCCTCCCAGGCCAAGGACAACCACAAGGCATTCTTTAGTTATGTCCACAGCCTCAAAGGCAATACACAGTTGTGTGCAGAGCAAATTGTAAATGGAGCCACCTATACTGAACTAGAAGATATAGCAAACCTCCTGGCTGATAAATTCAGCTCCAACGTTACCCCTCTCTTCCTCTCAACCTTCCATAAAGAAATACCATTAAATATAACTCCCCCCTGCTATCACTAGGGAACAGGTCCTTAATGTTCTCTCTAAGGCCAAGAACACTGCATCAATGGGCCCAGACAGTATCCCAAGATGCTTTCTAATTAGCATGAAACATGACCTATCAGGCCTTCTGAAATTGATATCTAACTGTTGCCTCCAAAAAGGCTTTGCACTTCATGAATGGAGAACAGAAACAGTCATCCTTCTGCAAAATGGTGGTCAATCTACAGACCCTGGAAACTACAGAGACATAAGTTTCACTAATCTTATATACAAGGCCATGGAAAGAATTGTCATGGACATGATCAATAATGATATAGTAAACTTCCAGACACTGGACCCAACCAAGTTTGATTTCATCAAGGGCAAGTCATGATTTCCCAACATGGCGGACTTCTTTGAGAAGGTCACCAAAGCAATGGATGAGGGAAAAATGGTTCACACGGCCTACCTTGACCTGGCCAAAGCATTTCACATAATACCCCACTTGGACATTGTTGACAAACTCAAAAGGTTAGGTAGGAACCCTATGTCATCCAGTGGATAGCCAACTGGCTCATACACAGGACCCAGGAATTTAGAATTGGGGGGTTCACCTCTACAAAGAGGCCAGTCACAAGTGGAGTCCCTCAAGGACTGGTCCTTAGACCGCTTCTTTTTGGCATGTACTTCCCTGAAATAGAGGCCAATGTCAGTGGTCTCTGGCTGACTAAATTTGCAGATTATTGCAAATTAGGAGCAGTCATTGAGTCCCACACTGACAAAAATGTTCTCCAGGAAGGGCTGACACAGACAAACAAATGGCATCAGAACCATGGACTAAATGCCAAGAAATGCATAATAGTATCCTTTGGGAAGTCATTCACCCCAGTAACTATTATATTGACAACACACCCCTTAGCGTTAACCCAGTGGTGAAGGACTTAGGGGCACACATAGACAGTAGTCTAGACTTTGACCATCACGTGCCTACAGTAGTGAGGAAATCTTCCTATGTTGCACAAGTTATAAACAAAGGTATGGCATCTAGGTCCATGAAACTCATTGTTCCACTGTATTTGGTATTCATCAGACCTGTAATTGAGTACAATGCCTCCTTTGGTATGAACCTAACCAGGCATATCCAACAATTGGAATGTCCACAGAGTTTCCTCACTAAAAAAATATAAGGTGTAAGTAAAATGTCCTATGCAGACAACTTCAATTCTATACAACCAGACAACCCTGTATTCTGTCTCCTACATTCTGTTGAGGGGAGATCTATGCCTGGCATACAGAGCATTGTCAGACCCCACTCTGATGGACCTCTTGCATATCCAGAAAACAAGCAGCACCAGAGTTACCCATTCTAAAGACAGATATGTATCCCAGAGATTATCCCATCTCTGGAAAAGGTTCCCCATCCATGTGAAGCAGAGTTCCTCCCTAACCCAATTCAAGTGTAACTTGGACAATTGGATGGTCAGGCCCCTGTTTGTAAATGTTTTATCTCACAAGGCCCTGCTTACACTTATATAGGGTACCAGAACTTGTCAGAGATTTGGGATGCATGGCTAGACTTAAAAAGGCCATTGTGGTTGTTAGCCTAGTAAACACCTATGAACCTATGAACCATAGCTATTTCTTTCCCGTTACACTGGACTACTAAAAGGAATGCAATACAGGACTGATAGCCATCCAACATGTGTGGTGAATAAATGTCATTTGTACACTGTCTCTTACAATGCATGGTAGTATTATACATTACTGAAAATTGCCATATGGCCATTAGAAATATCAAAAAGGGACACTATTTTATCTTTTTCTCCTATGCTATCCATTTTCACACCATATCCATCAAGCATAATATAATGGTCGCATGTAGGTGCATACATAGTGGGGAATGTTGTTACTATAATATCAGTATGACCAGCTTTAAATTGTTTAAACAAAAAACAATGTATTTATCTATGTATAAACAGTGACTGAACTCTGTTTCCTTATTCATGCTAATTTATGGAAAAACAGTATATACAAAGCTTACAGATTTGTTCTGTTAATTGAACTAAACTATTGTTACCAAGTGTTACTAAAATGTTGAAAATGAAATCATCCATATTACAATAAATACTAACATCAAATGATATGATAATGTAGTTGGTTATAAACCATCTAATTTATTAGCTAAAACCTCCCTGTATTGCTAAAATTAAATCTTTGAAGAAAAACAATTGAGTAATAAGAAATATGATACAGAGTCCAATCCTGTGTTACAATGGAATGATGCCTTGACCTGCAACCCAGTCAGTCTGAGTTCAGTTATGGAGTGGACACTGGAGATACTGGGCAAGGAAGGTAGGAATGAAAATTCACTGCTGGCTCATCCATCTTGATGGGGAATTAGGTGAATCTTGATTTCTGCTTGGGTGACACCTAGAGGGAGCCTACTGGCACACTGTACTCAGTGGTGTGCAACATAACCAGTGAGATTATGTAGATTAAAATGCATGTTCCTATTTGCTACCAGCAATCATGGAGGTCAATCAAGCTGCCTGTGTGATGGTCCTCTCCATCTTCCCAGCTCTTGTGTCTGTCAACAGGAATAAATAAACTGATTAGGTTTTCCATTTAGAGTTTTTACCTAGACCCCTGCTCCAAGGGGAATAGGAATGACTGTGGTTATTGGGCAATAGTAAGGAAGCCATTGAGTAAGATCCTGTGGAAGATGTGAGGAAAGCAATATGCTTCATGAGGATGGATCATAATTTTAATTTATTTTATTTGTCTTTGATAAAGAATTAGATGTATTTGTTAACTGATATTTGTCAGCAACTGATTGCACATAAATAAAAATAATATACATGGTAGGAGTAATGCAATCCTGGTGGAAAGCATCGTACGACAAGAAATATGCACATGCAACTCAAAGACTACTAAAATATAAGTTTAAAAGCAAGGAATCTTGGCAGCTCCAGTGGCGTAATAAAACTATAAAAGTGAATGAAGCATAAAAAAATGTTATTACTGCATTTAAGAGGCACCATATTGAGGGTTGTTGTTGTGTCTTTCGGCTTTTCCCGGTTAGGGGTCACCACAGCGGAACTTCGGTCCGCTAATGATTGGCAGTTGATTTTTACGTACCGAGTTGCCAGCCCTGACACACAACCTTCGAGGGTAATGACTTAAATTTCTTTATACAACTATCCAGTATATGGCTTAAACTATGAACATCAGTAGTATGGCTAAGTGATGACACTGAGGCTGCTAGCTCAAGCAAGTCCAAGATCAATGGCTCCAGGACAAATTATAATCCCAGGGGGTGGGATGAGTCTTTTAAGTGTTTGTAGATAAACCACTTCAATACCTCCCACTATCATGAGTAAGGTTGGTGGGAGGCAAGTAGATGTAGCTGAAAGATACACCTTTATACAGGAGTAAATCAGTCCTGCTCTAAAGTGATCTGACAAATAGACAAGAATGAAGGATGGCTCTTTGTTCAATGGGTAATTATTCTATTTGTTTGCACCAAATGACAGGTCTTTTCCATGTCTCTAGGTTATAATTTCTTTGCCTTAGTTCTCTTGACTTCTTTTAAAATGGTTAGCACATCCTGACAGAAAAGACAGTATACAGAAATGTGCATCATATCTTCTAGGCTATTAGCCTCAAACTCTTCTATTTGGATGCAGCTGCAATCTGGCCCATTGCATGAGCACGTCTGTCTTCTTTTTGAGTAACAGCAGAGTTTTCTTGCTCATCTGGATCACCACTAAAAAACAATGTCTTACATGGGCCAAAACAGAGCTACAAATATCATAGTGGATTCCTGTCTATGTACTTCTCCATCAGGCAGAGAATGTGGGGTATGTGGGGGAGGAATACAGGAACAAATGTTGTCACAGGAAAGAAATGACATCCACCTTTTAGACACCACTGCAACAAAGCCTTGCTCAATAAACTGTGAGGTGACAGTTAACTCTGGAGGCAAACAAGTCCTCCTCATGAAGATCTCATTTGTTTGTCATCTGCTGATGAAGCTATTTTGGCAACTCCCATTCATGGCCCTCCCACCAGTATAATGCTCAGGTCATCAGCGACACTGTTGCATTGTGGAGGCAGATGCACTGCCCCATGGTCTAGATCTGCATCTTCAGTCTGGACATTGGACATTACCTCATACTTCCCTGTTTGTTTATGTATCACATGATGGTGTTAAATGTTTTCCATTGATTCTTGAAGGCATTGAAAGCTAACAGGTTTTCTAACATATCCTTTATGCTGATGTGAAGACCTTTTCTGAGGAGAAATAAGATCTCTGAACTGGAAAGGCCCCTACATAGGCACCCAGTGCAAAATCTGATGCACCTTCTATAGAGATTAGACAGGCTCTGGCAGGGAGAATGGTCTTCCTTTGCTCCTGGACAGATAGGTTTATAGGCTCATAGGTGGTTACTGGGCTTGTGACCTAAAGGTGATTATAAGGTTAGTTGTGTGCACCCAATATAATATTAGAGAAACCCAATATAAAGGATCTTGCCTAAACTCGAGACCTTAGTTAGCAACTACTGCCCATATCTAGTTGGGTCATAGGTGAAATCGCCAGTAGGAATTTATGGTTTTGCATCCAGTCATCCAAGCTATGATTAAACAGGGTCACAGAGGGGTTTTGTTTGATATGAACTGGCAGCCTATTCCAGAGGAGTGGCAACCTCTAAGAGACATATCTGTTTATCCATCAGGTCCTATTTATGTTGTAGGCCAGGTTAAGGTCCCTGGAGCAGGTGACCCCTGTCCTATTTGACTTGCAGATGTGCAGCGTTTCCATTAGGTTTGGATCTGAGATTGCTCTGTAGGCCAGGCACAAGTCTCCTTCAAGTAGTCTGTATATTACTAAGGACAGTGACAGTAACTTCAATCTGTCATGTATGACGTGTTGGAGACCCTGAATTTTCTTGGTTAGAAATCTCTGAGCTCTCTCAAGTTGCTGCAGGTGCCTGGTTGCAGTTTTCCATTCAGCAGGGACAAAACCAGTACTCAGGCTGTGGTTGAACACAGTACCTAATGGAGTTGCTAACTCATGTTTTAGACTATTTAAAACACAACCTGGGATGCCATCTGGTCCCACAGAGGCAGTGTTCCTTAAAGAGATGGATGACTTCACAGACACTTACATAATGTCATCCAATTTCTTCTGAATTTTCCATGCTGTAAGTGTTGTTTTTTTACAATGTTTATGGAATTTTCCAGTGATTCCTGCACAGATGAGAGTTTCCTAAATAAAAATGACACTTAGAATGATAATATTAATATGGGATTTTATGCTCACATACTTCATAGCTGTTCAGTCCTATGAAAGGCATATCCCAGGAATCACAATGGTTTACCAACAAACCTTCCTGTCAAATTTCTACATAGTTTTGAAACAGTGACTAACAAGAAAAACAAGACAAATAAACTTTCTGCAATGAGGCAATTATCTTTCATATATTTTCAAAAGGAGCTCAGGGACTGTATGCCGAACTGAGTGACCATGGAGGTATACACAGAGATGTGTAACCTCTTTTGGCACAAAACAAAAAATGAACATAGCACAGGCCAATGGCCCTCTTATCTGGGATGCAGGAGTGTATATCTGTGCCACTACTGTAGCCACATTATCTGGTGTCTTGTGCAGTTCCCTGATATGTGCTGCGATGCAGTAGTGTATATCTGTGCCAGTACTGTAGCCACATTATCTGGTGTCCTGTGCAGTTCTTTGATCTGTGCTGAGATGCATGAGTGTATATATGTGCCAGTACTGTATCCACATTATCCGGTGTCCTGTGCAGTTCTCTGATCTGTGCTGAGATGCAGGGTGTATATCTGTGCCAGTACTGTAGCTATGTTATCTGATGTCCTGTGCAGTTCTCTGATCTGTACCCCCTAAAACCTAATTTAAAGATGAACCAAAAAAAAAGTCTCCTCTGCTCTGAAACTGCAGCAAACCAGTTGTTACACATTTAACAAGTGTCTTGCAGCTACAGTTAAAGTAATACACACCAAGTGTTTCACCGGTGACCACAAATACAGCACTGGCATTCCTTTCTAAGTTTGCCCATCCCACCCTGGGGAAGCCGCCCCCTTCACTCTGCCCTATGTACATCTCCATTGAGTACAGAGGATGTCAGTGCATGCCCTGATATATGCAGAGCTTTTGGAGTCATGCACATCAGGTGAACATCAGCCTATACTGAGTTCTATTATGTTATGAGTGCTACTGCAGCAACCACCTTTGAATGAATGTATTTAACTACTTAAAAAGTCAACCAGATAAAAATAAATGACTTCGGTAAGAAGCACATTTGTTATATTTCTGCAGGAATCCCCTTCAAAGTAAGATGCAACTTTATACTTCATGTAACACCACACTGGTATTGTTTCATTATACACAGGTGTTAAAGCAGACTGTTCTAGAAAGTGGCACCAGCTGAATGTGATGGAGTATGGGAGTGTTTCACAAAATGAGAATGTGGTAATGTATGCAGAATCCGCGAGTGAATTTGTGAGTTCGTTATCCAATGAGTTTAACACTATATGAAGACCTCTGCTCTCTCCGTGGTGTGAACCAGATTAAGATGTCTGACAAGGTATTAAACATGTTTTTATACAGGATCTCATGAGCAAAACTGAGCTAAGTAAAATAAAGGTTGCTTACTCTAGTTTCAGACAATATAGCAATAACAGCAATAATATGTGTGGTATGATGAGTCAGTAGACAAATCTGGGAGCTCTGTTTTAGGCTACAACCACTCTGTTAATGCAGTACTGAGACAGGTCAGTGAGGATCATGGATCTAAACAGTAGCTTGGGTACAGTTCTGTTTATAAAATTTTGATTGTGGTCCATACCTCTCACCTCTTAGCACACAAAATCTGGACAAAGCCAAAAAGAATGGGGAGACAAAGACCTAAAAATAGGGACACATTTTAAATCTTAATCTTATAAAAATAGAAAGTTGTTAGAATCAAAGGTTTTGTGTGAGTGTGCATTTTACGAATTATATAAAGTCTGAAATTCAGATCTCTGTCATTATTAAGTGGCATCAATCCTCAATGATTTGCCATAAAACATACAGTTTGTGATGCCTGTGCACTGGCCCAGTAATCAAGGAGCCTCACACAGAGCTCACAGTCAGTCTGGGGCTGGTTTCTCCCTTACTCTCCAGGTCCCCAGTAAGACTCCCCACTGGCACAGCTATAGGGTTCAAATCACAGCCTAATGGTCAAGCCAAAACCTCCAGCACACTGTCTGTCCAACCAGTGTTTTGTGTACCTGCCCAAGAAGCTGACACACATTCTTTAATATTTGATTTATATACAAACACACAGGCACTCCTGGGGAAGGCTGGCACAGGTTCTCCAGCTGTGCCACCTTTCTGCCCAGACTATAAGGTAGTCCCGACTGCCACCAACCACTATTATCAACTACTATAAGGCCCTTCCAAAAGGGGGACCAATTTTACTGTGTAATATTACTGTTATCCAAATAGTAAGTGTGCCAAACAGCAAGACTATTGGAGTGGCTTGGACAGTATCACCAAATACATGCAAGTTCTCTAGAGCTTAAATTACCTCTACACAAAACCGCCACAATTGAAAGGTTTAAAAATATTTAATAATAAATAATAAAAACACAAGACAGTACTTGTTACTTCAACATAATGACGTTACAGAGTTCAAATATCACAGGAAACTTTAAAACAATATCATAGGATAGTCTGACATAAGTATATAAAAACAGATAGACTAATCTGGGTAAATTCCTATCTAACTCTAAGAGAAATGCTAAGTTCTAAATATCTTTACTTACATACAGAGCAAGTGCTTGGTGAGTTGTTGTCAGCTTCAGACAAAATCCAAAATGCTCCAATCTTTCTCTCTGAGATAGTCTTAAATTGATATACAGATTACTGCTAAGTCATTTCACATTACATCATTGTTGACACCTCTGCTGAAGTTTCACAGGCTCACAGAACTCAAAATTTAACATTTGTTTGTAATCCTGCACCTGCCAGGAAACCACGGCAATAAAGGACACTACATATAAAACCTAGTAATTAACTCTTGTCCTAAGACAATAGAAATAATTTCATAGTCCAGACATCCTGTCTCTGAGCTTGAGCTGAAACAGTCACAAAATGCTTCACTTAGCTTTCTTCCAGCAGGGTGCATTGTGATTACATTTTTGAAGCTCAGAACATACAATACAGTTTTCTTACATTTAGCTTTCTTTACATTTGTAAAACAAGCCTATGGATTATATTAATATTTACAATGGCATAGAATTATCTACAAAATTCTATCTAGCTGTATAATGGTTTAGTAGTTGTTTTGGCATAACTTTCTTACTCTTTAGAAGAGAGTTACATAATGTAATGGGTTTATAGTTGCCTGTATTGTCAGTTAATCCACCATTATGACCTCCATGGATATAGCAGGCATTGTCTTTACCTCATGCTTCTTTTCCTTTGCATTAGAAGTTGAACTGGTTTACTGCTGTTTAGCAACATCCCATGAAGGATGACTTACTACTGGCAAGGGAATGTCATTCCGCATACATAAATGCAGATCATCTTTTGTGCAAATATGCATCAGTAAAATTTACACTCTCATGACACTCTCATCCCCCAGGAGAATCCATCTGGGCCACAGCCATAGCAACTCTTCTCAGTTGTTCTTATCCAAATACACTGACTAATATTTCAAGATAGTCGCTTAGCATTATTGAATCAGCTACTGTCACAAGGATCACATAGCATGTTCGATCTTGGATGGGTTGTGCCTTGACACTGAACAAACCCCACTGCAACTGTTTTCATGGATAAAGAGTTTTCCCAGTGCTGTATCATAACTACTAGAACTAATGACTACTGGATAATAGAATTTGTGATCTACTTATCCTGCACAACAGCTTTCTTAACACAACAGCTGACTGCATCTGTTTCCTATGACAAACACAATCAGTCTAGCTAAATGAATGCATTTATTAGAATTTAATACTATCACTGATGTAAGTCACTTTGGAGGTTATTCTTCTGCCAGTTCCTTTTTTGATATATATTTTTCTGAACTGCTGTAGTTTAAGAGTGATATTCTATTTTCATATAAGTATGTAAGGATCTTTTTAGCTTTTATGCTGTGCATAATTTTATAAACCTTTGCACCTGAGCCATCATTGAGCAGCTCCATTATTAAAAAGAAACAAATCATTAAATAAATAAAATAGTGTCTGCTAACAAACATACACATTTGGACACCAGCCACCTACTCCTGCCAATCCTCTAGCTTTCACAATAAGTCAAAGGTTTTTCTTAACTATTGATGGAGAAACTGTTTAGAGCATTGAGGATCCCTCTCGCTAAGAGGTTTTCTAAGGTTTGGTGTGGTCATTTTGTGGACTGATTCTTTAAAGTGAGTGCCAAAGTGTTTGTTTAAGTAGTCTGAATACAGGATCAAGGAGAGTTTGGATTTACAGCCTACTTTGCAACTGAGCTTATCAAAGTTTTTATTCTCCTCCAGAGTTCTTTGGGCAGTTTATACAGGACAACTGGCAATTTCTAAAAATGTTGTTTTTACCTTCCATGACAGTCATAGAGTAACTCTGTACTCCTAAGTTTGCAGAGTCTGTTCAACACTTGGTCTTTGTGAAGCATGTTAGCTTTAATATTAGCTGTTATCAAAGGCTGTGAGACTCATTTGGTTCTGATTTTCATGGTTGGAATTAAAAAATATGTGATGGCAAGGAAGGTTATGTTAAAGCAAGCCACAAACTCATCTTGAGAAACTAAGGCTTATACAGGTGGAACACCTATGAAAGTAGCTGCTACTATGACTGTGTTAAGAACTGCATTTTTACTCCTGAAGCATGTTATGTTGAGATACCATTGCATATATTTTTGTTTACAAACAGAGACTGCGGAATGGTCACTGATGTGGTCTAGCATGGTGCTGGCACTGAGTGTGGTATCATAACTTCTAGTGAGAGTCTAGAGAGAGTCAGTCTAGCATATCAGTAATTGCATGAAACCACAGTGGTTGTCAGTGTTTGTCTCTGCAAAAAAATGAGTTTCAGCTTTCCTTCTTTCATTTCCTTTTTGTTAGTATGTTATGTTGTAGTTGCTGTAATTCATTAATTTGTGCATCAACCAGTCTTACTAGTTTCTGTTTACAGAGAGCAATCTGTTTAAGAAGCCATATAGATTTTAATTACTGTAAGTATAGGTACTATAGACATTTTAAAACTCTTTGTTCCAGGAGTAAGTCAGGCTTGACTAGCAGGTCTGGATGCCAGAGACAATGGCCACAGATAACTGACTGCATAGGTGACATCAACTGGTCAATAGCAAGAAAAGACATCAGGGTGGACCCTGTTCAAGGGTTGCCTCCTGTGCATGCTTATAAGGTAAAGCATCCCAATACAAGGGGTGTTGTCCAGAATAGCCCAAAGTACAGCATATGGAAGAGCATTTGAGAACATATGCACATGGTGTATGTGAAGTTGTGCATAGTGTACATGCATGCCTGAGGCTGAAAGATGCACACGCTGGTAGGAATAAACACACCAGAAAAAATATTAACTCTTGTACAGTAATCGAGGCCTGCTACTATTGGGAAAAAAAGTTAAGCAGTGTAGCATG
Organism: Protopterus annectens; assembly: GCF_019279795.1. Lineage (NCBI taxonomy): Eukaryota > Metazoa > Chordata > Ceratodontiformes > Protopteridae > Protopterus > Protopterus annectens. The sequence continues at coordinate 1,572,667,086 of NC_056743.1, forward strand.
CATTAAACAAGGAGTTTGAAACCCACAGCATGAAAAAAAAAAACTTCACCTGGATTATTTCTTGCTACTGGGCATCAACATCACCAATTATTTCTGATGGAGGTATATTGTCTAAAGGAAATAAAGTACAATTGTGTAAAATCTTACCATAATGGTAGATGTCCTTGCCTTCACTCCTGCAGTATTCTTAATATATGGGGATTCCCTGCCATGGAAGCCCAGAGTCCGGCCAGTCTACCAAAGACTCCCATTATTTTAAAGGTACACCAAACATCAGCCAAACACTCCTTGCATAGCATAGGACATAAAGGTGATATTCAGGCCTACCATAGTCAGAACTGATTGTCCCAGTAGGAACACCAGTCTAAGGAATCCAAGAGGTAAGTTATACATCCAGGAAGGCAAAGGATTAGGGGGAAGGAGGGAGCGAGTGACTACTGCAGCAGTGAAGGCAAGGACATCTACTGTTATGGTAAGATTTTATACAACTGTACTATATCCTTACATTCACTGCTGCAGTAGTCTTAACATATGAGAGAGTGCCAAAGCTCAAGAGGAAATTAAGGAGGGGGACGATCAGAAGAGTCCCCTAAAAAGCCATGAAGAATGGCACTAGCAAAACCAGCCCTAACTCTAGAGATACCATCCAAGTTGTAGTGCTTGGTAAAGGTATGCACAGATGTCCAGGTAGCTGCTTCAAGCATAGAATTAGTATCTAAGTCCTTGAAAAAAGCACCAGAAGAAGCCACAGCTCTAGTAGAATGAGCCTTGACTGAAGAGGGAAGGCTGTTGCCATGAACAGTGTAACAAAAAAGAAATAGCTTTAGAAGTCGAAGAAGAAATAGTTTGCTTGGATACAGTAAGTCCAAAAGATCTAGGATGAAAAGAAACAAATAACTGATCATATTTTCTAATAGCTTTAGTCTTATCCAAATAAACCTTGAATTGCCTATGCATGTTTAAAGTATGCAGCACCCTCTCACTGTCAGTTTGCAGAGAGGGGAAAAAAGTAGGCAGATTAATAGACTGATTAAGTGATAGCTCATTAACCACCTTATGCATAAAAGAAGGGCTAGTGCACAAGGACACTCTGACCTCATGAAAGATAAAATAAAAGAGGTCACGCCTAAAGTGCCTGTAACTCAGACACCCATCTGGCAGATGTAAGAGCTAACAAAAGAATGGTCTTCCAGGAACAATGTTGCCAGGAAGCTGAAGCAGCAGGCTGAAAAGAGCCCAAGTCAACTTCACCAAAACAAAATTAAGATCCTAGGGAGGAGGAACAGGCTTTCTGGGAGGTCTAATATTAAGGACACTTTTACGAAATTGTTTCACTTCAAATCTAGAAACTAAAGGAAGAGAAAATGGCAGACAAACAGATATAGCTGATAAGTGGGCCTTAATAGAAAAATAGACCAAACCAGCATTGAACAACACACACAAATAAGAGAGAACCAAAGGAACATCCACAGTAAGTGGGTCCAGTTTACAAGAGAAATACCAAATGGAAAACATCTTCCATTTGGATAAGTAGGATTTCCTAGTAGTAGGTTTCCGGGCCTCCTGCAGGACTTGTAGCACATCCTCAGAAAAAAGGGTTTATATTAGAACATCGAAGTTTCAAAACTTCGAATGTTCTAATATCGACCCCTATTCAGCAAAAGCTGAAAATATCAAAGCAACAGAAAACCAAATTTTTTCCTAGGGAAAGAATTTGGTTGTCCATTTCTGTTGCTTCAGTATTTTCAGTGCTGTGGTGGAAAGTTACGGGTTGGGTTCAGGTAAGTGTGCGATTGAGTGCGGGTTAGGTTAGTTAGGGTTAGGGTGCAGGTTAGGTATGTGTGCGATTGTGTGGACATGAGTGCTAGGGTGGGTTAGGTGAGCTAGGGTTAGGGCGTGGGTCAGGTAGGTGTGCTATTGTGTGGATGTGAGGGTTAGGGTGGGGTAGGTGAGTTAGGGTTAGGGCACGGGTGAGGTGAGTGTGCGATAGTGACGGACCTTAGGGTTAGGGTTTGGGTTAAGGTAAGTGGATAGTTAGTGGTGTGTGTATAGTTTAGTGTAGGGTTAGGTGTAAGATTTTAGGTGTATGTGTTTGGATTGCTGTTTGTTTGGTGTTCTTGTGTTGTGTGTATGTGTTTTGGAACAGCAAATTTTTTTCCTAGGAAAAAATTTGCTCTTCTGTATGTTCGATGTTTTAAGCTTTCGCTGAATAGGAGTCGATATTAGAACATTCAAAGTTTTGAAACTTCAATGTTCTAATATAGACCCAAAAAAAAAGGTGTCTATAAGGAATCAAAAATCTATCACCCACAGTGTCAGTTGAAGTGTGGACAGGTGGGGATGGATGAGAGACCCCTTGTCTTGTGAGAGTAGATCCCCCAGTGAGGTAACTTGTGAAGATTGCCCCTGGTTAAATGCAGAAGAAGAACCAGTGCTGTCACAGCCAAAAGGGAGTCACCAACAAGATTTTGGGAGCATCCTGTTGAATTCTGAACAGGACTTTCAGAATGAGAAGAAGGGGAGGAAATGCATAAAGAAACATCCCCTTCCAAGAAAGTGAGAGGGCATCACCTTCCACACCAGAGGATGTGGTACTCTGGCACAAAACAGAAGACGTTGTTTGTTCAGAGTGGAGGCAAAAAGATTCACTTGAGGAGTACCCCACTGGTGGATAATGTTAAGAAACACATCCCTGTGAAACATCCATTCGTGGGACTGAGTTAAGGACCTGCTCAGAGTGTCTGCCACAATATTATGACCAGAAGGGATATAAACTGCCTGAAGAGTCACTTGATACTTGACAGCAAGCTCCCATACCAGGAGTGCCAACTAGTAAAGAAGATAAGATCTCATTCTCCCACATCACTGTAGTATTGTATATGAATACCTTGTGAGGTCCTGGACAGAAAAACAGGATGAAAAGCTTGAAATGCCAACAGAAGAGCTCTCATCTCTTTGACGATGATGTGCTCCTTCTGCTGATGAAGCAACCATACCCCCTGAACTTTTAGGGAGCCAAATGTCACCCCCCCATCCAATGTCTGAAGCATCTGTGTACAATTCCTGAGAGGGAAGAGGGGGATGAAATTGGATCCCTGGATTCAGAGCCAACTGCTAAATCCACCAGTGAAGTTCCTGTCTGAGACAAAGAAGAACTGGAACAACAAAGTGTATAGGATGTGCATACTGAAGCCACAGTGACTTCAGAAACCAATGAAACTGTCTCATGTGAAGTTTAGCCAGAGGGAGCATCGGAATGGTAGATGCCATGAAACCCAGTGTTCTCAGCAACTCCCTGGTGGTAATGGAAGCCAAAGGAAGAAGAGCATGAAAGAAAGAAATGAGAATTAAGGCCTTTGGATGGGGCAAAGACGCCAGCATGGGCACTGTCTGAATTCTGCAACCAAGAAAAACATGATCCTGAGAAGGAGTCAGAGAAGACTTTTGAAATTTATAGTTATCTCCAGATTCTGAAGAAGGGAAACAGCAAAATGAAGATTTTGAAAAAGGGTCTTTGGAGAGGATGCCTGAATCAAGAGGTCATCCAAGTAAGAAAATATTTGGATCCCTTGAAGTCTGCAAAAAGCAATCACAGGAGCAAGGCATTTGGTGCACACACTTGGGGCAGTAGAAAGGCCAAATGGCAAACCAGTGAACAGAAAATTCCAGGAAGCAACAGAGAAACACAAACACTTCCTGAAAAGAAGATGGATCAGAATATGGAGATAAGCATTCTTGAGATCCAGAGACACCATATAGACCTGAGGGAGCAAGAGAGGAAACAGAATCAAAAGGGACAACATCCAAAAAGAAGGTACTTTTAGAAAAGTGTTTAGATGAGAGGGGTCTAGAATGGGTCTCCATGTGCTCTTTTTCCTGGGCACTAGAAACAGTCTGGAGTAGAACCCTTTCCCCCTTTGGGACACAGGCACCTCTTGAATAGTGCCCTGAGTCAAGGGATTTTGAAGAACCTCTGGGAAAAATGGAAGAAAGCTTTTATTATTCCTCTACATAAAGGAGGCAATAATAATGACATTCCAAACTTCCACCCTTATTGCTATCTTATCCCCTATTTTTAAGCTTCTTGAGAAATGTATCCACCAACAACTCTTACCCTGTCTCATCAACAACCAATTTCTTACCCCCACACAGCATGGATTCAGACCCGGTCATAGCACCTCCACTGCCTTCCTCTCCTTCCTTGAAACAATTAACAAAGCCCTCACTTCCAGCCATTTTGTGTCCACCCTTCTCCTCGACCTCTCCAAGGCATTTGGCCCTATTTCCCAGAACCTGCTTCTTAATAAACTCTCCAAACTTAACCTATCCCTTTCCTGTACCACGTGGTTCTTTAGCTACCTCATAACCAGACAACAAGCAGTCAAATGGAATAAAGTCACTTCACCCTTCCTTAATACTCCCACAGGTGTCCCCCAAGGTTCCATTGTAGGCCCCCTACTATTCAATATATTTGTCAATGACTTCTACCAAACCATTCCAAACTCCAGCCTTATCCAATATGTTGACAATTCTACCATTATCTGCTCCTCCCCTTCTATCCCCACTCTAATGAGTTTACCCAAAGTACCTTCTCCTTTACTGAGCAGTGGATGTTAGACAACCATCTAGCTCTTAATGCTACCAAAACTAAACTTATGTTATTCACCACTTCCAAAATCTCCTCCCTAGATAAACACTCATTCATAATCACCAGCAAAAACAATACTCTCCTATAAATAGTCTCTGACACTAAACTATGAGGAGTACTCACAGATGATCAACTAAAATTTGACAAACATTTACAAGTAAATATAAAAAAAAACACAAAAGACTTGGTATGCTATACCTCCATAATCGTTATATCTCTCTTTCCACCAGGCTCATACTAGCCAATACTTATCTCATCCAATCTCTCCTATATGGTGCATCTATCCTCACTAACCTGCAATCCTCCCTCAAAACAAAACAATCCTCTTGCTATAACAAGATATCAAAATTTGCTGCAGGTCATAGAGCCATTTCTCACCATTGTAATTCTCTTCACCAACTAAACTGGCTTGAGTTACCTAGCCTCCTCATTTATACCCAACTCATCCAAGCACACAAACTCATTTATAACCCCTCTGTTTATCCCTCCCTAGCCACTACCTTTGAAAAGCATGAACCAGAACGACTTCTAAGATCTAATTCCCAAAAACTAATTAAATTGCAGAAACCCACACGTCCAGCTGGGAATCACCTAATGCCCTTCTCTCTTGTACGCCTCTGGAATTCTCTACCATCTCCTATCCACATCACCAGCAGTCTCTCCTCATTTAAAACCTTGCTGCACTCACCCCTAACTTCACAATGGAAGTGCTCCTGTTCCCATCCTACCTAATCCTTCTAATACAATGTCCTACTCTCCTTATAACTAAATATGCCATCACTGCCTCCTATAGTTCCACAGCTCTATTGAACTATTTGACCAACTACTTAACAGTTACCCTATGCTGCTACTTTTGTAAAAAAAAGTGTTTTTTATTGCTGTTTAATGAACTATACTGATGTATTCTATCATTGTTAACCTTTTCTTATCATATTTACTTTGTATTCCTATGAGATAATCTGTAATGTAAATGTGCAGTGTGTACTATGTATTTGTATTTTTCTGGAGCTTTTCTCCCCAGGACTCCAATGAAACTCGGCTCCATGTGGCCCAATGGACTATCCTGGCAAACAAACTGTAAGTAAACAAACTGCAAATAAATAAAATAAATAAAAGTTATTCCCAAACAGGCTGAGGAATGCCCATAAAAGAGGATGGGATTTCCACACCATGAAGTACCCCTGACGAATGAGTGACAGAACCCAAGGTATTACTCACAGGTAACCTGTAAACGGTTCATCTCCCAGGCCCATTCTTACACTTATCAAGGGTATCAGAACTTGTCAGAGATTTGGGATGCATGGCTATGCTTAAAAAGGCCCTTGTGTTCATTAGCCTAGTAAACACCTATGAATCTATGAACCTAAGAATCTTGAGTGATCTAAAGCCAAACAGGAAGAGAAAGAGAAAGGCAAAGATAAAGATGAATGTGGCTGGGAAGGGATGCATAGCCATACAGCACCTGGTTTGTCTGGAAGGGAAGGCTTTGGAGTCCCTGAAAACTGAGGAGCCTTAGCAGGAGAAGCCCGCTTGCCACTCTTCTTACCTTTAATAGAAGGGCAGGATTGCCTACGAACAAAGGCAAACTTAGTGGGGTAGTTTTTCTGAAATTTAGGCATGGGAGAAACGAACACATGTTTAAGCTGCTGTAAGGCCTTACCCTTATGCTGAAGGGAGTTAAACAAACCAGAAACAGCTTCTCCAAACAAAAGCTTAGAACCCAGAGGACCATCTATCAACTTAGACTTAATATCATCAGGTAGAGGTTGAAGCCTAAGCCAAGAATACCTCCTCATCACTGAACTAAATACAGCACCCTTAGAAGAGGCATCTGCTATATCATAAATACATTTAATAGAATGATGAGCGACTTGAGAGGAAGTCCCTTGCAAGGAAAGAACAGACGTTTTACCCTCAGAGTCTGGAAAATCAGAAATAAGTCGATAGGCCTGAGAAAGTAGAGCTAGTACATACCTAGACATATAGGTCTGTTATATAGGTCTGCATCTTCAACAAATGTTAAATAAAATAAAATAAATTAAATAAATTAATATTCCTAAAAGCTAGGGTAGCAGAAGTGTAAACCTTCTTGCCCAGCCTTTCCATACTCTGCTGTCCTTGTCAGAAGGCAATAACTTGGGCAAAGGAAACAATTTAGATGGTTTATCAGAGGCTACAGGCACTACAGAGGGGTCAGCAGCAGGACATTTATATAAAAAATAACAATCCTCAGGCACCCTATAAAACCTGTCAGGTTTCTTGGAAGCATGGAGCAGAGAATCAGGCGTATGAGGGACACTGGAAAAAGCATCCAGCAAAGCAGCCAAAACAGGAGCAATAGCCGCAAGCTTTGCAGTTTCCAATTGCAGCAACTCATAGTACCTCTTATGGATATCAGAGGCCTGAGCACAGTCCCACTTAAAAAAGATCCATCATCCTAGAGAGTGTGTCCCCAAAGGAAATTTCTTCAAAAGGAACATTAGAACTAATAAATTCCTCCTCCTCCTCCGACCCATAGGAATTTGAGTAGAATAAGTCAGGGATTTGTCATCAGAATCAGACTTATCCTCAGAAGGATCCTGTTCTCTAGGCCTTTTAAGGGGAGTAAAGAATCTAGGAGGAGCAGGAACCGAACCCCCTTGCAGAGGCTTTAATGACATTGAAATAGTAAATAGTCCCTGAATAAAGGTCTGCCAGTCAATTTGTGGATCCTTAGGAGCAGAAGAAACATGTTTAAGTTTTTGTTTCTTTTTTAAGGAAACGTCCCCTCCAAAAAACTGAGAAGGCTGAGACGCAGGGCAACAGGCGAGAACCATAGTAGGAACTTCTTCCACAACTAAAAATGGAGGAACTCCACTAGGCCCCTCAGAAAAAATCAACAGTGATTCCCCCTGAATGTCAGAGATGGACACCTACAAAGCCTCTTTGGACATGCTGCCAGCTAGATCCTCACTGGCCTCCAACACGGCTGCAGCAGAAAAATCCAGCAACACAGATAGGTGAGCCTCTAGGTTTGTAACAACCTCGGGAGAAACGCCTGGCAGAGGCTGGACAGCGGGAGATTCCTGTTATACCTTTTTCACCTTCTTCTTCCCTAATGGCTGACCCTCAGGACAGGAGATTCCTTCCATTGTATCTTTAACAAGAAACTTAAGATGCTGGTTCTCAAGATACAAGGAATGGGAAAAAGTCTACCTTGAAGGGTTTTCGGGATGAACATCTGACAGATTGAACAAGACGTATCATCATGAGAAGCTCCTAGACAAATAAGACACTTATTGTGGTTGTCTTTATGGGTAATCTGTCTCCAACACTGACATTTATCCTACCTGAATGATATTAACCCCAAGGAGCTCAAAACAAGACAAGAAAAAACAAAAACCCCAATGGGCACTTATCAACAACTACAAAGAAGTCAGCAAACAGGCATGTGTAGTCACTGGTGAATGAAAATGTGTTCACCTGGCAGAAAATGGATGCAGGTAAAAAGACCGACAGTGAAAAGGTACATTTGGACTGGCTGCAAAGAAGTTCTGGCTATGGTTGGCCTGAATGCCACCTTTATGCCCAATACTACGCAAGGACCATTTAGGTGATGTTCTGCATACCTTTAAAGCAACAGGAGTCTCTGGTAGACTGACCGGATATCGGGCTTCCATGGCAGGGAATCCCCAAATATTAAGAATACTACAGTAGTGAATGTGAAAGTAAGGACATCATTTCTATACAAAAGGGTTCATCTGTAGTCTGTAGCAAAAATAACAAATTGCTGAAAATAACCTTTCATATCACAGCAGACCATTGAGCAGCTATCACAGAAGGCTTTCTTCACTGCTCCCTACGTAATAACTATCTTTAATTCTACATCTGGTGTGCAGACAACAACCCCCATCTTTATATTTACCCAACATTTACATGATTCAGAATGTATAATCTGATAGTTGTTGCATGCTTTTTTTCAGTTGTTAGTTCAGTATATAGTCCAGCTGTTTTTACACAAAGTTGTACCTTCTCTGTCAAACTCATTCATTTAACTAGAATCTTTCCGTACTCCTCCTCTGCATTTGCCTTTGTTTTCTGATACACTGCATTTATTCTACTTTTTCATCATATTTTCCTTTACAGAGCCCTCATTTTTCCCTGACATAGAAAACTGGACAGTGTTGTTTTGCCATAAATAATGCTTATTAATGGTAGACACATCCATAATGGCTCTCTCTTTTTATACATCTATGTGGATTATTTTATATACTTCAATTCTAATTACTAGACATTTGGTGATGCCATTAATTTAGACCTTTATTTTTTATGACTTTAATATGTGACGTTTTATTTAGTCACTTGTCATAATATCATCCTAGCAATGTGTTCTAGTCAGCAGACACCCAGCTGTGAGCTGCTAAAATGATTACTGTTCCTTCAAAGAGATGGCACATAAAACAGATAGCATTAATTCTCATTTAAATTAGGTTGTGCTATACAACTTAACAGCAGAACTATAATATCATTTAAGATGATACCAATAATTTGATGACAAGAGAAAATTTTATTAGAACCAGCTGAGATGAGGGCAGAATACCCTGGTGCATTATCTCTTGTCTTGAGGACATTGAGCCATCAATTTTGGAATAATAATGCAGAGGACTATACAAAAAAGAACAGCAGGTGAACAAATGCTAATGGAATTGCACTTCATGAGCTTACAAGATCTACTCACATTCCACTGTCAGAAGCATAAGAGTATTAAACTGTGAATATGCTAACCGTTATTGCAGCAGGGTGACAGACTGATACTGTCCTGGCTGTCAGCTAGAAACACACAATGTCCCAAAGCTGGATCCAGTCCAGTGAGAATGGCAATCAGTAATATTCTGGTTTAGTGGGGGAAGGGTAAATTATGCAGATAGAAGTTGAATGGGTAATAATGCTGACAGGTAGGTGATGGGGGTGGGGACTTCAGAAGAATATCTGGTTAGTCTAGAATAATAAACAGGTGAAAGTGAAACAAAATTAAATGAAGGCAACGCATAACCACCTACAGAAAAAAATAATGATTGCATCCACTGAGCTGATACTGCAAAGAACTTGATGGATCATGCCCTGCTTTCTTGTTTTGTATGCAAGAGTGGAGGCTGGTAGGCATCTCTGCCTGTCAGCCAAGGTACAAGTAGTTGCTAAATGAGAACAGAAACACTGTGAAGAAAAAAAATAATCAGAAGCTGAGTGGCAGTCCTCACTTTGTGCTTCTTAATATTTCATAGATTAATTAAAGCAGTCTCAGCTAGTAAAAAATTCACTGCTTCTGCTGGGGCAAATATGTCATAATTGTTTATTTTGATCAGGTTGATCAAAGTGCAACTATTTTGCATAAATGGTGTCATTACGGACCCTACTTGGGAATACCGCTAATAATTTTAAGACTAATGTCCAGGTTACAGCATTCACAGAGAGTTTTCAGGTTTAAGTCACACCAGCATGACATTGTATAAGCTGAGATCTTAGAAAAACATCAGTTTCTATTTCAGTGTTGAAAATGTTGAATCTCTACCCTTTTCTTATAGTGCAGTCAAGGATGCTCCATGCAGTCACATGATTCTCTCCAAGCTAAGTCCATTGGTTACTGCACAACTGCAACTAGACATTATGTGTGTGATTTGTGGGGCAGAGATTTAGGAACATTGTTATGTTGAAATACCTGGGAACATTCCATTATCTTTGTCTCACTTTCACACACATATACTGGTAGCTATAATGATCTGTAATCACAGGTGTAATGGCATATATCTCATATCTCATAATTCTTTAAAGAAAACATTATAGTTATCGTATGCTGGCAAGCTATAACTGGATGATGCCGCTACTTCACACAACCAATTCTGATATATTCAAAAGTTAGTTGAGCATCTTCTCTTGCCAGGATTAAAAAGGCACCCATTTTCAAATGATGACCTTCCAAACTAGCTGCATAATAAACATACACATTCTGTGCTGTACATCTTTCTCTCTCTCTCTTTAGGGTTTTAGATCGATTTTTTTTGAAACCTCACTTCTGGTTACCTGTATAACAAATTGTTTATTTAATTACCTACATTATAAAAAATTACAGCTTTTGCATCATGCTACAGTAAGGTTGTACAATGATTTGTACTAAGTGTTTGGACATGTGAACTGACCAGTAATAATTACTCTGGTCTTCACATCCACTGGTATCTCTTAGATGTACCAGGTAGGTTAGAGACAGAGCCTGCAACAGCTACTGTTTTCAGTTCTTTTTGAAACTTGTGATGATTAGGGATACCAACCAATGCAGGAAACAAACTATTTTAGAATGCAGAGGCAGCAATAGGAATACAATTCTCAATAATTATGATTGTTTTATTTTTTATTTTTGGGATTTCCAGTATTAGTGGGAATGAAGTAGGTCTAAGTGAAATTAAAAGCTTCCTCTTTGGGATAGCAACATACTGAAGGGTTTAGCATACCGAATATAGCAGTTTATGGAATGGATAGGGATAAAAGCACCACCACATGAGTCCCAATTAGCTAACAGCACAACTGCTCATGCAGTGTTGAATGATAAGTTATGGACATTATTTGCAGGATGAACTTACAGCTGCTGTTGAATAGAACTTGCATATTACGCAGTCTACACTAACTGAAGAAGAAAGTGATAATCATTTAGTGTTGCATTCTAAGAAGCAGCGTGCTCCTTCAAATGGCCGCACAGGTTTCGTAAGTCATGCAGCCTTTCATTTTGTGGTAATGTTTAACTTGAAAGAGAAAGGTGAGGCTAAGCCTTTCCCATTCAGCTATAACAGAAGGAAAGAAAAGCTAGACAAGCTGCACCTCTAGACACCTGAATCTGGAAACCTCCTTTATCTTTTTTCCCTTCAGGGTTATGAAGTTTCAGACCCGAGAGATCTTATCTAGTCAAGGATGGATGTCAGAAACATAAAAATGGTCTTGACAGTCCTCGATGTGAAATGACAATTAAAAGACAGGCACAACTGTAAGCCAAACTAAAACTAGTATATATATATATATATATATATATATATATATATATATATATATATATATATTTCCTGAGGACCTATGACAGCCTTGGTGATAATGCCAATAGTATAAAAGGTAGCCTGGGTGATGGTAGGTTGGCCCTAACTACAGTAAGGAAATATAAAAAAGAGATGAGAATCCAAGGCCAGTCCTTACAATATGGTAGTGGTAAGAGCGGCAGAGAGGGGAAAGATTTTTTTACTCTTTAAAGGAATTGTGACCTCTCAAGGTAGTTTTTAATCTACTCATTGGCATGCTAATCTCTAAGGGTGGACAATATGGTTCACAAAAGTCAAAAGTCATGAGTGGGATGACAAATCCAAAGATTCTCCTTTCTAGACGTGGTACATGGCATGGGATTATCATTTTGTTACTCTTTAAAGTAATTGTGACCTCTCAGGTTAGCTTTTAAATCATCCATTGACATTATAGCCTGGAACGAAGTATGATATGGTTCACAAAGTGTAAAGCCATGAATGGGGTGAGCAATCTAAGGGTCCTCCTTTCTGGACATGGCGCAGGATATGGGATTATCCCCATTCACTTTGCATGATGCCTAACTATTAAGACAAGATTTATGCATTCAGTCAGTAGCCAAGGACATGATATCATAAACAAGATTCAGTGTCTGCCATATTGAAGTGAGATGTGCAGCCAGTGTGCTTTACCACTTTTTTTGGGGGGTGGGGTGGGGGTGGGGTGGGGTGGGGTGTGATGTTCACACTGCTTGGCAATCATTAGTCCCCTCCTTGCCAGTTTGCCCATTTGCTCCCCATCATCAGGGTGAGGGTAAACAGGAAGGGGCCATAATTTTAGAAGCCATCGGGGGTGGTTTTCTGTATGCCCTGTACCCCTCTGCACATGCTTGGTTCATCTGCAAAAAATTGACCATGCTGCAATGAAAAGACTACAACCCTTCATTCCTTCCCCCCCCTGCTCAGTTACTTCACTGTTAGGGCTACTAATCAAATTCTGGTTGTGAAGATTGTTGTCAGGGCTACATCCCTCTGTGTCACAGAGCCAGGCAATGTGCTTTTCCCTTGATGGGCTTCACCTCTCTCTTCACAGAGTGTCGCCACAGACTCATGTAATGCTTGGCAGTAGCAGTGCTGGTTTTACCGCCGGCTTGCTCAACCCACAATGACCTTCCGTGAAGGCACACATATGTAGTCACAGTAGCGGCGCTTTGTGATCGAAGCGAGCCAACGGGCCCACCATAACGCCGACAACCCAGCACCACACCACCACAAATACTAAATGTGAAATCCCCCCACCCAACAAAATTCAAAAGCACACACACACACACACACACACACACACACACACACACACACACACACACACACACACACACACACACACACACATATGCTCTTACAGCAACCACCACAGAGATGTCCCATAGCTGTCTTATTTAGTCTGGCACCCATCATATATGAGGAGCAAATAAATAAATAAAATAAAATTAAAAAAGGTCCCTTCAGCAATTTAGCACCCTTTAAACTCCTCACATTAAAAAAGGTCCCTTCAGCAATTTAGCGGCCTTCAGGCTCCTCACCTTTGTTAAGGATTGTCAGGCCCTCCCCTCAAAAAATTTTAAAAAATACACTAAAAACAATATCTCAGATACCATAATGACAAACTTAAAATATCGCTGTCCATCACCCATGGTTACATGCTCTGTAATAAACAGAGATGCTGATATTGTCATTGTTAACCTAAGAATAAAATTAGACTCTGTGGTAGATAAATTATTTTTCCTAGACTTTACAAATGGAAGCTGCAATATAATAAATTACAGATTTATGAAAACAGACTGGGATACTGTTCACAGAGCTCCAGTTTTGTCTGTTCAGGATACTGTCAATGAGTTCTAAAATATTATTAACTGAGTGTATACCAGTAAGGCAACAAATATATAGGTCAATTCAGCTAAATTGTGGAATCACAAAATAAATGCAATAGGCAAGAAGAAAAAGAGGCACTCCTTATCTTTTAAAAATTACTCTACTAATAAAAATAAGATTACTAAATAAAGAAAAGAATCGATGTATTTTTAGTGATGAAGTATTCCTCAAAACTTTGTTAGGTGATGATACGCTGTAAATGGGTCTATATTATATGAGCGAAAGTTCATATGAACGAATGCTGTTATGACCGAAAATGTCGGACATCAAACATTATATTGTGGGGGTCTGCACCCCCCCACCCCCCACTAAATATATATTCCAACTCCGAGATTGCACTACAGTGAGGAAAGGGCAAATATTCCTATCTTCACTGTACTGCAACCCCAGAAAAAGCATTTTGATGTCTGGCATTTTCGCTCATAAGAGCATTCGTTCATTGAACTTTCGTTCATATAATATAGACCCGCTGTAAATAACTATGAACCAACCATATAGCATTTCTAAAGTGGAAGCAGGTCTATCAAGTAAGCTAACATTGGAGATCCAAAGTATACATAAAATAATGAAATTTATTGAAATTGTTGACTGAGCGATTTCATCTCTAGATGAGACTTCATCAGAATGAAATATTACTATCAAACAATGAATCCAGATTGTTCTCAAAGGAAAACAACAAGGTGTTTTACTTACATTAGAAAACTGAAAAGGGAGACTCATAGTTGTAATGTATTACCAATAAAAACTGAAGTAATATTCCAGTCACAGGACATAATAGTGAATGTACTTGCAAAAATTGATAAACAAGCTTCACAATAAGTTAACAAAAACATCAGAGCACTATAAAGACAAGGGGAGACATCCCGTATGTAACTGCAGACATGATAATTGCTGCTAGAAATTAAACAAAAAACTCATGTTTACATGCCAGGAGTTTCATACGAACAAAATCGAAGAAATTAAACTAACCTATTGTCAACAATGTTAAACAAAATTTTATCATGAGCACATGCCCCTTACATATGACAAGATGTACTGTTCCATTTCACAAAGAGGGGATCATGTCAGACCCAATACTTTATACCCATTACACTTATCAGCATTCTATATCACATCATGCAGAGAGTGACAATGAAGTTAATCTGCAATGACACAGGAGACACTACTCACAGTATACTAACCTCGAAAAAGGGCATAGCAAAATTAATTTAAAATGGGTGGCGAAAGCCAAACACACTCTGGCTAGGCTTATAAATGCCCTAGGGCAGATAGCCTAGTATGAACCTATGAACCTATAAGCTATGGAACAGGGTTTGTTAAACAGAGGTGCTGCTTTGTATCATTCTTTGTTGAGGTGACAACAGTATCCTTGCTGAGGCATTTGGTACTGTTTCAAATAAAGGTATTACTGACAAATTAAAAGCACTGAATATCAATTCATGTATTATATCAGTTATAAAACATTAACTAAACAACTGCATGCAACAAGTCTGGGTAAGTGGTGACCTATTTGTCCCCAAAAGGGGTATAATGGTGCCTTCTTGGATTTCTTTACTAAACCACTTCTTTTTTAGACAATTCTTCTTAGATACAGAACTGATAAATGGACTATGGATAACCACATTTACTGCTGATTGCAAACTTAATAATATAACTACTTCAGTTAAACAATTCTGAAGCTTACCAAGATAGTCTACAAAAATACATACCTGGTGCAGTACAATATAGCAATCTGTAGCTTCCAAGCTATTTGAAGGTCAGTAGGTAGTAAACCTGACTTTTGAATCTGTGATAAAATATCTTGGTCTACATCTTAATGCTTTTCTAAACTTTCACACACATGTATTAATTACTATATTGAAAGTTCTAAACTAATAAAGACAGGCATGCATACTTACTATCTCCAAATGCATTACCCAACCCTTCCAGTGCTAAGAATGCACTTGTTCTGAAACTCTGATATACTTTCCCCTATTGGCTGTGGGTAATTAACAAAGCACAGTAAACTTGCAAAACCACTTCTCAAGATTTGTCATTTTATAAATTAGCTGAATTTTTTATTCAGCACTGTGATCAGCTCCACTCTATCCACAGTATTCTTATTAGTAAAATAATCTCTTTCCTTCTGAGTACCACCATCTATAAACATCTTTGTGTTTACCTTTTCCCTACATTATTAGTCAGACTCCAAAGTTTATAATTCTACCACCCTCTCAGATAACAAAGCACAGTAGCTCAAGCACCTTGTTGTCCTACTTTGTTCCTGTTTACCTTGAAATGACCCTTCTCAAAACTTACCTCAGCAGTCTGAGACTCATTTCCCTCAAACATTAGATCATTTATGTCCCTTTCTGCATTCAGGTTTATCCTTCAGCTCTTCTAGAAGGAGTTTACTGAATATAGTTACTTCCCTAACTGAGCAAACACTCTTCTTGTCCTCTAATATGTTTCTTCCTCTACATCTGCCTTCTCTCTTTTAGAGGACACTTTACCTCTTTTTCTATCTACTTGTCTAATCTCCTCTTCTTCTGCTGCTCCTCCTCCCTACTAATTTCTGCCTCATAAGCAATGCATATTTAAACCATAAGCACATATAACAATTTGTACATATGCAAAGTATATATAACCATTTATAGAGAATGCATAAATATTAGACCTTGATGCTACCCCTGTGTCTTACTCTAGCATGCTGTTATAAAAAGTTAAACCAGTTTTTATTGCTCTGTTAAACTCACTGCAACTCATCTTTTGTATATGTTATAACATTCTTGTGACTCTAGCCTAGGTCACTGGCTCAAAATGGTCTTCGGACAAGTTAGCTAACCCAGTCATCAAATATAAAAATAAATAAATAAACCGTTGAAAAGTTTTTTGAAGATTACTGTGGTTAATGTGCTGTTTCTACTGCTATGGAGAAGGTATAACTGAGACAAGTTGCTGCAGTGATTATTCTACAGCCAGATGGGAGGCCATGCTGGCCTTGAATTCAGAGCTCATAATCTGAAATATGGTTTGTTAGGTGACAGTGTACATTTCCCATGAGTCCAAGTGCATTTCTCCAAGCCTTGCATCCCACTTTGCCTTGGTCTAAACGTTTTTATCCCTCAGTCATTTTTTTCTTTTTTTCTTTATTTCATATCTGTTACAAGACTCATACAGCATCCGTAGTTTTATAACTATGGCAGCTAGTGCAGATGGTTCCCTCACCAGATATCTACTGCAGACCTACATTGATTCAGTAGTTACAGCTGCCATGCTGTTTTGCAGTTTGGATTATAGTTTAAGCTGTAACAATATATCCATCTTCTGCCTTGCCACATTTTATCTGCAGTGTTTTCATAGTCTCAAATGTCATATTTTTTTTTGTTACAACAGTAAATTAAACTATCTTATAGGATCTGTGAAAATGTTTAGTTTTGTGGCACTTCCCAAAATGCCTATACCCCTAATACTGAGTAAAGCTTGCACATTCTACATCAGAGCCTGTTTCTGGTAAGTTTCAGATTTTTCAGAAATGAATGTCCATTCTTTGAGCTGCTTGGATATCATGCACATTCCCAGACCCTATATATCTTCCACAGTTGTGGAAGTCCCTTTTTTTCTGATCCTGACCTCTACCTCCAAGTCATAAAGTAAATATATAAAATACACACAGGATATAATAACATTTAATAAAAACAGAATTAGTTCCATATGAATGAGAAAAATATGTGTTGAATAATTTAGATAAAAAAGTACTATGAGTTTTATACTTTGCTTTCAAACTACAAACACACACACACACACACACACACACACACACACACACACACACACACACAAGCACATAAATTTTTATGCTAATGTACTCTAATTCATTTAGATTCTAGACTAGTACTGGATAACCCTATTCCTTCTCCCCATTACTGTCATGAAGTTGCAGCCCTTACTGGTGCGGCACAAGATATTGTTAATGCTGGAATCATTTCCAGCCTGGGTGCAATGAGGTGGTTTTACTCTTTAAGTCTGCCTGTAGTCAGTTTGGTATTTGCAGTGTACCGAAACAGTATTGTAAAGCATATAAACAGCTGTATATTCAAGCTTAAGTTCTTCAACCCATGACAATTTATTTATTTATTTTCCAGTTTGATGACGGAGCCTGTTTTCAGTGGAGGCCCAGAGAGAAAAGCTTCATAATACATAGTAAAAATAATAACAGTTAAGCAAATAGTAAATATTATAAAGTAAAACATAAGCAAAGTAAAATAGCAACATAATATGCAATGCATATTTACATGTTTATACATTAGAGAACAGTAGTACAGAGTCACCATTGTACTGAGTTTTTAAATCATCTGAGAATGGTATAAAAGTAACGTTTGTAAGAAAACAGTAAATAAGATTAATCCCCAATTGGGTCAGGTGGAAGATGCTTAATGTGAATGGATGTATTTATGTATTAGGCAGGATTAGGTAGGTAGAGTGCAATTGCAGTTCCATTTATTGGAGAGGTAGGAATGGAGCTGGGTTTTGAAGTATTCAAAGTTTTCAGAAGTTCTTAGAGAAGGAGGTAGAGAGTTCCATTTTTTGGCTATGGAAAAGGATAGAAGAAGCTGACCTGGGGGACGATTTGGTTTGTGTACAGAAATTAGATTTTGGTGGGCAGATCTTCGAGTTCTGTGAGGGGTGTATAGTGGTAAGGTGTTTGTTAGTGCAGGGCATTTAGTAGGTCTAAAAATAAGCTTGTGGACTGTAGTGAGTTGGAGGTAGTCCAGGTAGTTGGGAAGTTCTAGCCATTGCAGCAGGTGGAGAGGTATGCAGTGGTGGGTAGAGTATTTGGACTTGGTGGCAAACTTTGAGATTTTGTTGTAACAGGTTTCCAGTTTAGAAGAGATAGAGGAAAATAGGTTGGTTAGTAGGGGGACACCATACCTCAGAGATGGTAGTAAGTAGGTAGTGGCGAGGGTCCGTCTTGTGGAAGGGGAGAGAAAGTGGGAGTTCCTGTACAGCATGCCAAGTTTCTGATGTGTTTTCTTAATATTTAGCTGAATATGGGTGTCGAATTTTAGGTGTTCATCAATAGTGACCCCAAGAAGTTTAGCAAAAGGAACAACTTCAACAGTGGAGTTGGCATGGCTGATAATGTTGAAGGAGGTTTTGTCAAGCAGGTGAGATTTAGAGGGAGAGAATAGTAGAATTTTATATTTGTTGGCATTTAGAGAGAGGTGATTTTGAAGCATCCAGTTCTCAGTGGTGTAAAAAGCAGTTTGGGTTTTTGTTTGGAGCTTGGGGAGGTTAGAAGCAGAGCAAACTAAAGCTGAGTTGTCTGTGTATTGAACTGTCTTAGTGTTAGGAATGACTGCATGGAATTCATTAATAAAGATATTAAAGAGCATTGGGCCAAGTATGGATCCCTGGGGTACACCGGTTGGGGTTGGAAGGAAGGCTGAGGTGCCAGTGTTCCATTTCACTGCCTGAGATCGGTCAGAGAGGTAGCTGCTGAACCAGGTAAGGGTGTTGTGTGAGAGATTAAGATTAGAAAGGTGGTTTAGGAGGTGGGAATGGGAGACAGTATCAAAAGCCTTGGAGAGGTCAAGGAGGACTGTGGATACAAGTTCTCCAGAGTCACAGGGGTGGTTTACTATGTCTAGGAAAGAGAGAAGACCAGTTATTGTGCTATTTCCAGGACGGAATCCATGTTGTGTTGGGGTGAGGAATTGGTTATTTGTAAGGAAAGGCATGAGCTGGAGATGGATGCATTTCTTGAGTATTTTTGAAATAGGTGAGAGAATGGCTATGAGTTGGAAGTTGGAGATGTTATTATTTTTGTCTTCTTTGTGAAGGGGTAGGATAAAGGCTGCATGCCACAGTTTGGGGACATATGATTCCTGTATGGACCTGTTAATGAGAATGCTAATGGTGATGGCGATGCCGTCTGTTGCAAGTTTTAGAAAGAGTGAGGGGATATTGTCAGGGGCATTGGAGCATGGCTTAAGCTTAGAGGGAAGTTTTTTTTATACATGAGGTGGAAATGGGTTTGAGATGAAAGATGGGAGAAGAGTTAGGGGTGGATGGTTGGGGGGTTTGAGTAGGGGGGAGGAGTTGTTGTTTGGGAAGGTCTTGGTGAGTTCTGCTATGGAGTTGGTAAAGAAGGAGTTGAATAGAGTAGCTATTTCTGCATCAGAATTACTAGTGTTAGGGCAAGGATTGTTTTTGATACCTGGGTTGAGAAGAAAGTTGATGGACTTCCAGAATTGTTTGGGGTTTTTGGAATGATTAGACTGGAGTTTGGTATAGTATGATTTTTTTTATCCTGTATAATATGTTTTTTGGCTAGGTTACAGAGTTGTTTATATTTAAGAAGGGTGTCAGGGTGCTTATTGCGATGGTAAAGTTTCCAGGTTTTGTTCCTTTGTTGCATAAGTGATTTGGTATCTTTAGTAAGCCTTGGGGCAGAATTGTTTTTTATACATTTTTATCTAGGAGGGGCTTGGGAGTTAAGGGTATCTAAGAAGGTTGAGTTGAAGAATTCAATGGCATTGTCTAGAGGAAGAGTTTTTAGATTGTCCCAGTTTATTAGTTTGAGAGAATTGGAGAAAGTTATGGGGTTAAACTTTGTGAGGATTTGTGTATGGATAAATTGGTGTAGGTGAGGAGTGGAGGGGGTTGCTCTATGGATGAAGGCTGGCAAGTGGTCACTAATGGAGTCTGGTAAGGTGCCACTGTGGGAGATTTTATTTGGGTGAGAGACTAGGATCCAGTCAAGTATGGAGCCTGGAAGGTTGTTTTTATTGGGTCTGGTAACGGTATTTGTAAGTTGACTGAAATTAAATAGATTGATTGAGATGGTGGGATTGTTGGTATTAATCTTGTTCCAGTCAATGTTTACATCTCCTAGGATGTATGTGTCAAGCTTAACATTGGTTGAGGCCCATAGTAGGATTTCTTCAAATGTAGATGTATTGTTTCCAGGGGGGATATAGAGGGATATAACACAAATACTTTTATAGTTATTTATTTTGAGTATTCCTATGACTAGTTTCGCATTGTTGAACTGAGGAATAGGGTTTTGGTAGGTAGTGATGGAGAGTAGGCTACAGTAGATTAAGGCTACTCCTCCCCTTTCCTATTTAGGCGGTCATATCTGAGAGCTTGAAATCCAGGGGGAAGGCATTCAGAGTCAGAAATATTGGGTTTTAGTCATGTCTCAGAGACAGCTACTATGTCAGGTACGGTATGGTATAGCCAGGCATGGAAGTGGGCCATTTTGTTTTTTAGACTTTGGGCACTGATGGTCAGGAGTTTGAGATATTTAGGGTTGGTAATATTGGTTGCGATAGGGGGAGTTGGATTGTTGCTGGTAGTAGGTCCTGGGTTGGGGTGTATGCCTCCTACTAAGCATAGGCAGTTGAATGAGAATGGGAACAGGGGTTCAGGTTTACTCCTTGAGTTTTGTGGGAAGGTGTAGTATTGCTTTAGGTATGTGATGTTTTATTGGGGAGGGAAAAAGTCTTAGTTTGAGGCAGTGAAGTGGGTTTGGTTGAACTAGAGAGGAGGATATAGTGTGAAAGTGAGATCTGGTGGGGTGAGGGTGGGTGTTAGAGGTGATAGTGGGGGATACAAAAGAAGGGGGTAGTCTGTAAGAGGAATAAGAGGTAGCATGGTATAGAGGAATTAGAAGAAGTATGGTGAGGGAGGGGATGAGAAGGATTTGAGACAGTAGAGGAGACATGGTATGATATAGAAATAAGTGAGTAGTTGGAAGGTATGTGTAAGGAAGTAGTTGGATGTTAGGGGACTATGAGAGAGTAACAGGGTGGGGTATAGAAATGAGTAAAGGGCCTTATGAATTGGAATGGGGGAGGGGGTGATTACATATTGGAGGATGTAAAGGGGAGGGGATAATGAGGATATGTGACTGGATTGGTTGAGTGGAAGGGGAGGGGACTTGTGGCTAGAATAAGTGAAGGAGTAGTGGGGGCTGGTGGGAATTGGGGGTGGGGAAGGGGAGTGGAGTGAGCACGCAGGGCGAATGGAGCGGGTAGCCAGTGAAGGAAGAAGACCTATGAGAACGATCAGTGGAGTGCTGACTGCTAAGGTAAGTTTAGGTGGAGATAGGTAAGGAGGTAAGGAGCTTAATAGTAGTGAAAGCAGGCAGGGTAGTTGAGTGATTTACAGTGAACATGGAAGGATAGAGTGGGACTGCAGTAAAAACAAGTAATAGGAAAACTAGATGCCCGAGAATTATGTTTTAAGACAGTAGGATAGATGTTCAAGGAAAGTAAAACTATGAAAAGGGTGACATCTAGTGGGAAAAAACTATATTGCAACAGTAGCTCCTTGTGGGAGCTAGCCGGTCTGGAAGTAAAGGAAGGAAAAACGTGGAGTTAAATACAGAGGCTACAAGAGGGGAAGGTATGGAGGTTGAGGAGTAGAGAAGGGTATAGCTGCTGGCTGTCCTGGCTAGGGAGCATACTTTAAAAACCTGGAAGTATTTTATTCAAAATTATATTTTACAGACAGTAGTAACAGAACACATACTTTCTTGCTTCCTTGAGGGAATGAGGTTCAGGGAGAGGTTAGGCTGTATTCCTTAATTTAGGGAAGAGACAGCAGGTTTTATTTTAAAGTAAGGTTCGTGGTCGTCAGACAGGGTAGATTCTCATACCCTAGTTCAAGACAAACTGGTTGGAGAGTTTCTTGCTTCCTTCACTAAATATTTTTTTTATTATTTCAAATAAGATGTCTTAAACATTACATGAAATAAAGATAAATAACATATTTACAATTCTAAAACATTACTAACTTCAAACCATTATATAACTATTTACATTGGTGTCTATGCAAATAACATTGAAATTCTATATTATATAAAGTTAGAAACATAAGATGATATATCTTCTTGATCTTTAGTACTTCCAGTACTTTCATCCAAGAGTAATAGTAAGAAGTAGATCTTTTAGTTCTGTTCTTCACTGTTAATATTTCCATGTGAGCAACTGTTGTTGTTAAAGTCTCAAATTCCTTGACCTCATTTTTCCAGTGTATAGTTATGATTTTACGTGAAATTGCCAATAGTGACCATAGGATTTTAGTGTCTTTTTGGTACACAGTTTGGAATAGGAGAGTTGAATAAAATTAAAGACTTTGTTAATTGAAAATTATCATTATAAACAGTCTGGAAAAATACTTAATGGATTTCCCGTACATATTGAGACATATACATTCATAAAAAAACATGCTGCCAATCTGCTTTTATCTTGGTATGGCATCTCCAACATTGATCGTCAATAGAATACATTTTGGCTAACCTATGTGGTGTATAGAAACTTCTGTGTAGATATCTCCAAGTGAATAATTGCCAGTATTTTGATAATGTAGAAAATTTGGAAGATTTTAGAATATTACTTTTTTCTTCTTCAACTGGAGGATGGTTGTTTATTAAAGTATAATAATCCCAGTATGATTTTTCATGATAGTTTTTGTTTTTAACAATTTTATAGATATTAGACAAATAACCTGTACCCTGATAAGGCTGTTTTGTGATAAGAATAAGGTATTCAATGAGTTTTGGAGCTTCATGTCTAACTGAAGGTTGCATTTGTTCTATTTTATTTATAAGAAAATGCCTTAGATTTTGTAAAAACAGCCAATTGTCTTTATTTATATTATAATTATAAATTATCTGTTCCTTTGTTAGAATGTTCCCTTTCTCTATAAGTTGATGCCAAAAGAGTAATGTTTCTTCTTTAAGTATATTTATTTTAGATATTTGGAATGTATCTAGAATATTTGGTGTAAAAGCTATAGGAAAATAAGAAAAATCCAAGAATTAATATTTGGTATTTTGTTTATATATGTTCTGAACACTGAAAGTGTAGAGCTTACATAGTTTGATGGCAATTTATTAATATTATTCCTTTTCCCTAAAAAATAATCTTTTAACATCCATATAAGGGGTGATGGTATTACTGTTAAGTTGTCTTGTATGTGATTATAATTGATTTCTATGTAAATCTGCTCATGGGCTTGTTTCCATATAGGTGTGTATGAATTATTTAACCATAGTGTTATGTTTTTAATAACAGATGAGGTAATATATAAATCAATATCCGGTAAATTAATTCCACCATCTTCCCAATCTGGCAAATGTTTATTTAAGGCTATACGGGTTTATTTGGAAACCATAGAAAATTTAAAATTAGTTTATTGTATCTTTGAATAATATATTTGGGAGGTGGCAATGAAAAATTTTGTATTAAGTATAATATTTTGGGAAATATGATTATTTTAATAAGATATAATCTGTCTGCTGTTGAAAAGATATATTTATTCCAGTAACCAATTGTTTGTTCTATTTTGTCTAGTATTTTATTATAGTTAAATATTAGAGAATCTGTTAATTCATTGAGTAGATTTATTCCCAGATATAATAATTTACTTTCTGTTACTATATATTTGGAAAATCTTTTGTTTATATTATTTTTTTTTACAATTACAGGGCATAATTTTAGTTTTGTTTTCATTAAATTTTAAGCCTGAAATATTTTGAAATTTATTCATGGAGTTAAATAGAGCATTCAAAGACTCATTTGCATCTGAGAGAGTTAATAGTATGTCATCAGCAAAGAGTTGGATTTTAAGGTTTAACATTTTATTAATACAAATGCCCTTTATGTTATTGTTTGATCTGATTTGATTTGCAAAGGGTTCTATGAGTAATGCAAATAACAATGGTGATAAAGGGCAACCTTGTTTAGTTCCCTTTTTTATTGTTATAGGGCCTGATCTATATGATCCCAGTTTAACATATGCAGTAGATTTTTCATATAGTATTTGGATAAGATTATTAAAATTAGAAGGAAAGTTATATTCTTTTAAAACTAGTGAAAGAAAGTTCCAGTTAACCGAATCAAAAGCTTTATTAATATCTAATGAGATTACATTTAAATTTAGGACTTTATGTTTGCTATAATCTATTAATGTTAGTATTCTTAGTTTCTTGCTTCCTTGAGGGAATGAGGTTCAGGGAGAGGTTAGGCTCTATTAGGGAAGAGACAGCAGGTTATATTTTAAAGTAAGGTTCGTGGTCAGGTTCGTGGTCATCATACAGGGCAGATGCCCATACCCTAATTCAGGACAAGCAAGTTGGAGAGAATAGTTATGGATGCCGGAGCCAGGAATGCACAGCAACCAAGAGCTAATACAAGAAATAAAGCAAGAGAGCTTTATGTCATGAATGCTAATTGAATTATAGTCAATAACTGCATAATCAGAAACAAAATATCTATGCATGTGAACAGGCTCATTGAAGCAGTTAAGTTAATGATTTGGTGGTAGTTACCAGAAAATATGAAGACCAGATACTTTACAAACATAAAATGCTTGCAATGCATCCTGTGAATTATGCAAATGGTTTATGAAAACAACAATCACACAAGCAAGCTCTAATACAAGTAATAAGCTTTAATACAGTAAACATATATTTCTGACTTAGACTGGTAATACTGAAAAAACTTTGTTGGACGTAGTATTGCCATGGGTAATAAGTTCATATGGTTGTTACTTTTCATGAAATAGCTGCATAATTCCCAACATATCTTCCAATGAAGAATAATGCATGTTTTTTTCTTTTTGTCAGACTACTTTTTATTTTCCATCATTTTATAATGATTATAGCATGTTAAAACTTTATACATAAATATTATGATAAGCACATAATAATATTAAGTGAAAGCATTTGTCTTAATCAAATGTCTTGTCGAACACAGTGATTTTTCTTTTCCTGGTAAAGTATATCCCATGCACCATTCTACAGAACAGAACTTTTATGTGACATAAGCTACTCAGGGAAATGTACATGTGACAATTATGGCAAATTACATTGTTCCCAAATTAACATGTATAATAACTATGAAATGCATTACCTACACGCTAAACATTAAGAGAGTCAGTGAGACTCTTGCCTTGAAGAAATGCCATCTCTTGACCTGTAAAATAACATGTAGGAAAGGCTTGCAAGTGAGCCACATCTCTCATTTGATAAAAGTTGCAAGTATTGAACCCATGACCCAGAACACTATCATCAGAGGAATGCACCATTACACCAGCTGAGCTTTTGAGCATCAGGTGTTTCAGCTATATGGCGATTCTGAGTGCCCATGATTTATTTATTTTTAAATAGTTTCAATGGATAACTTCAGGCCCCTAAAGCCAAACCCCACTAACTATGGATGTGCATATTTCAACCTTGTTATAATCTCATCAGCATAGCACAAGAAGAGTGTTTCTCATGACTCCTGGTTTACTAGACCAGTGCTCCAGCCCCTGAGCTACAGAGCCACATAAATAATAGAAGCCATACAGTTTGTCAAACATGCTTACAATGATGTTTCAGCAAACCACATTTACTCAAAAATGACTGTAAGAGCTATTTTGTGAGACACCACCTCAAAACATAAATGTTTCTTGCTTACCATTAAAATGCAACATCTTTGAGTTTTCTTTTCAAACAGATGATAGTTGCTAGGTATGTACTTATCTTAGGGGTGTGTGGTACTAAACACCTTTCCCAGAAAACATGATCATTTATTTCTTCCTCCCATGGCTACAAAGTCAACATTAATAAAAAGAAAGTTATTCAATATGGCTGTATACTTTTAGATTAAAGAGCAAATGTCAGTGAATTGCATGGGATATAATGTACAGAAGTTGTGGAAAATTCAGTTTGATTATAGATATCATGGAAGTTAGACCATGATTGCTGTCTCTGTGTGTCACCAGAAATATGCCATAGCTGCAACCACTAAGAATACTCTCATTGCATGGGAATTTGGCTGTGTACTGTAAACTGCGGATCCAGAAATCTCATTTATTCCTTGGTGCAAGTGGGTTACCTGAAAATTCTGTAAAGGTCTCTTTTACTACATTTCTGTATGTTGCAGAGAAAGAAGTCATAAAGGTATTTCAAGTTTTTGATCAGAAATAACAAAAAAGAGCACTACTTAAAGAAAAAACTCAGTACTTATTGCCACTCCAGAATTATTTTTTTTATTTCTTGACATTTATTATTCTTAACAGCACAAGGCCCTGCAGAGGCCGTAGATCCGTATACTAATGAGCTGGAGATTTCACCCAATCACTGCGAATTGTGTGAGCTGATTGATTCTCTTTATTAGAGATATCATAAGTAACCTGGGTTATATGAAATGATGAAAAAAGGGCGTGGCTAATATTATAACAATTCTTGCCTTATCAAAAGCTGTGGATATTTGCAGAACAATGTTATTACTAGTACCCAGTCAAATAATGAAAAGGTGTGTAAAATAAAATGTAAGTCAAATAATGGCACAGAATAAGAAATGCAATCAGGATGCAATATAATAGTAAATGACCTGAAAGAGAAGTCTCGAAGCAATGTAATACAGCAAAGAAAGGATTCAAGATGGAAGCACTCGCATCATTAATTCTCTATATTTTTTTCTTAATCTTAACTCATCTAACTGTCAGTTCTTGGACTACTCAGTATCAAATCTATATTTTCATTTTTTCATTCAACAACATGCAAATTCTTGCTTTTACAAAAGTTTGTCAAATGCACTTTTCCTAGTACATGTTCTGCAGAAATGATTAAAACTAGACACTGCTTCCTCTCCTGCGTATTGCCATACCTACTGGGGTGACTGCGGTCCCCACAGCCATCCCCTTATGTTGGTGGTAAAACTATTCATTGGACTCAAAGAAACTATTAAGGAAAATTACCTCAATAAGGATACACATTGCATTGCTTTTTGAAGACTATCCATTTAGATTCAATTTACACAATCTCCCCAGTTACATAGAAGAGGGTGTACTGGAGGTGACAGTTGATTTCGTTCTGCACATAAGCATTGTCTAGGTATGCTCTGGCACCTTTGCCATAAGTCTGGGTTTCTCAGGTCTGATAAGTCATTGCCTTGCTCAGCTGACCAACCCTATCACTAAATGGTGATAAGATGATAGCTCAGTAAGTGTCTCAACCCAAGTATCTAGAACAGATGGCCTAAGGGCTGATTACATGATTACAAAGTCAAGCATGACCTGTGGCCCAAGGTGTCCAGGTACCAAGCGCACATATCACCAGTATTGTTTTTCTCTACTACACAACCAGCCCACGGAGATGAAAGTGGGGAATCCCTAGGCTATGTGACAGCCTTATGGCCCATTCACTCCTGCCCAAGAAGCTCAATCAGCCTACTAATTCCTCCAGCCATTAGAGTCAGGTGTCAGGGAATGGGTCAGTTAGTGATTCTTTTGGAATTGCCTTCCTCTAGAGCTCTCTCCCCTTGGAGGTTCCTTTGAGCTTCGCAGTGCTGCTCAGCTTTGGGAATGTGTGTGTGCTTTCATACACACACACACACACACACACACACACACACACACACACACACACACACACACACACATGCAGTACGTGTGTTGTGCAGGCTCATGCTCCATGGGTGAAATAATTTCTGCTGCTAGATGCCACCCTATTAGTGAGACACAGCCCCCTCCCTCTTTGGGAGAGCTAGTAGTCACTATTTACTCAAATGTTCCACAGCAGTCTCCTCCAGCACTCATGTTGGTAATCATAGTCATGGCTTCATCCCACTGCACCATGGGAATAGGCCAAGCGTATCCTTGTTGCAGAGCATATTATTCATTCTAAACAATCCATATATAGCTCTTTTCAAAAAACAATTCATCACTCAAACGGACCTCTGTCATTGTATTATATTTCCAGTTATGCCCCCTCCATGTATGTCCATAATTTCCATTCTGAGCACTGAGGTATCTATTAAAAACATAAACTCATTAGGCAGCGAGTGTTACACACTACACCCACTCCAAGTAGCTGATAGATACATATGCAAAAGCAAAAGACAGACTTCTTTCTTCAACCCAAAGTCACATAAAGGCAACCCTCTCCTTTACATACACAAACCTCAACTCTAGGCACCTGTCAAAGGCCTCTCCTGATGGTTAACCCAAGGAAAAAAGAAGATAATCCCAGTTCAAGAAGTATGATCCCAGAACCACTTCTATATCTAAAGGTAAATCTAGAGAAATATAATATATTTAAACCTGGTTTCCAGATCAAGTTTCTCTGCTATGAGATGACATTCCATCTCTCAACAACCAGTCCTACAAACAGGTCTAATCCATCCCGTTTCTGTTTGCCACTAAATTGGCATCACTCCAGATTTCACTCTTTGCAATAAATATAGAACCATTAACAAAGAAAATAACAGGGTCAAACATCCAAAGCAGGAGACAATAAATAGCACTGTTTGTGGATTGCATTGTAATATAGTTGATGAATCCACAACATATTGCACATATTTTAAGACAGTTCCAAGTGTTTCCAAGTTAGAAAATAATGCAAATATATATATATATATAGTTGTTGTGCCTTTCGGCTTTTCCCAGTTAGGGGTCACCACAGCGGAACTCCGGTCCGCTAATGATTGGTAGTTGATTTTTACGTGCCAAGTTACCAGCCCTGACACACAACCTTCAACGAAGGTATGCCCATTCACGCATGTCTCCATGCAGAAGACGCTCTAGCTGAGAATCGAACCGGACAGCATTTTATATATATATATATATATATATATATATATATATATATATATATATATATATATATATATATTACTATGTGTTTACATATGAATTAGTACAGCAATTCCCATACCTTTGAAGGCATGAAAAATGAAGTAACCAGGAGTATGGCTTAGGAAAGACCCATTAGTGGTGGTAAAGGACCTGTGTGAAGAAACTAAGCAGAAGATGGTCAAAAGGTTAGGGAGTGTTAGTTCTTGATTATGGGTCTGGATAGTAAAATGCAGGCAGTGAAAATGCATTTGGTTGGATTTATTTTATATGTCAGACAGGCACATTTCTATCAACCAGATAATAAATTATGTCAAAAAATATATAAGGAACTGAAGAGCTTTACTTGAGGAAGGAAAGAGTTGTAAGATTAAGTAGGATATGATGATCCTGACAATGGAGTGAGTGGGGCATGGGGTGGGGGATACCTAAGGATTACTTTGAAGCTGTGCAGTTAAAGCTGCTATATACTGCAAGTAAAGAGATATAAATGGAGATGGAAAGAAATGTTGATGAGGCAACCAGGTAGAACATTATGCATATAAAGTGACAGATAGTATACTTAAGAATGCGCTCACAGGGTTCCCAAATAAAGTGAACAAAAGTAGGAAAGAAATAGCGGGGAATAACCAGAGGATATTCACCAAAGAACTGAAGGACTTGGAGCAAATTTCCCAGTGGAGAACACTAAGAAACTGTGGCGTATCATAGAATGTTCAAGGCAACTAGACTATGTGGCCATTTACACCTTGTCAGTACTCACCCTTAGACCCTACCTCCTTTTTCAAGTAACAATAAGACAGTCATACCAGGGGTGAGTGTATGAATACTCATCGAGTTGTCTAATTTCTTCTTAAAGGAAAACAGTGTGCCACATTGATTGATCTGGAGAGGAAGTTTGTTCCGGAGAAGGGGCAGTCATTGTGTGATGAATTTGTCTCTCTGTCATGATTTATTTGCTGAAGCAGGTTCAGATCTAGGGTGCTAGTGTTTGCAGGATTGTTTGATTTGTAGAGTAAGAGGATTTTGGACAGCCAGTGCCTGAATCGACTGGATGGCAATGCACAGAGTGCATCTAAGGAGTATGTAGGATGCTAAATTCACCAGCAAGACATCTAGCCTCTTTTGATAGCTCAGATCCTTTAGTCTCATGATCTTTTTTTTTTTGTCAAAAACCTTTGAGATCTCTCTAACTGCTTGAGATGAACAACAAAACACATTCACTATATTGGCAGTTTTGTCTTTTTGGCTTTGCCTAAAAGAGGCTGTGAGGGCGGTGGGGTGGATATAGTTTTAACCTATATACAAAAGTCTACAGGGGACAGTTGCAGCCCATCATTGGCAAAGCAATGTGGTCTTTTGACAATGCCCTCCCATGCCGACAGATATTGGATCCCCCCCCCCCCCCCAGGAGTGACACCAGAAACTAAGCCAATTATTTAAAGCAATCATTTTATGTTCATACTTGAACATCATCCTTGGTGAAGGTAGAATGCTGCTCAATACAAGGCACATACCTGAGACACATATTCAGAGAGCTATATTATGTCTCTTTTCATATAGTAGTCCAGTGAGGTATGTCTCAAATCATTTACACCCACTGAACTGTCTATGCACACTTCTGTCTCAAAAAGTGATTTCAGACTGGAAATATAATTTCACACATTGAATTTTACCACATATATATTTGAATTTGAAAGCTTTGTTTCACAATGTTAATAATTACCAGTGTTTTGATTCTTCACATAATTTGGTCAACATTTCACTGTAACCTTACTAAAGTTCGACTTTTTTTTACCAGATTTAAAAATTGTCATCTATAAGGCCTCACATAGTTAATGATGTATACCGTAAGGATAACTAGTTATGAAGCTTTGCTCAAAAATGATGCCAAATGAAAAAAAAGCCAGATCAACAACATGACATGACATTTATTTATTTATTATTTATTTATTTTACATTTGTTGACAGGGCTAGTCTAACTGGATATATGTCCATTTTCAGTAGAGGCCTGAGGAGAAAAGCTCCGAGAGAAAAGAACAATTTATACAAAGAGTACAAAAAAAACAATAGATGCTATACATTCATAAAAAACAACTAGATAACTATACATTCATCTACACTTGTTATCTCAGCAGCAGTAAGCAGTAAGGTTACACCATAACAATTTTTGTTTTAGTCATTTGGAGCAAAAATTAGCAGAGACAAATATAAGCATGAGTCAGTTATCATTGTGTCGATGAAGTTGACACAGCACGGTGATGGGTATGAAGAGAACAAATTATATATATTTTTAGAGGAGAGAGCAGTAGCAAAAAAAAAGATTTGGTGTACAAAAGCCTAAAGGCAAGTGGAGATAGTATCATGACAGATACATGAGACATGACAGATACCTAACCCAATGTGTTCCTCCATTTGTGGAATCCTTACCTATCAAACAGAGTACTTGCCTTTGCAAGTTTTAAAACTAGTCTGGATGACTGGATGAGCAATAATAAATTGTCAGTGAGGATATGTGGTAAAAGTCTGTGTAATGGGGAACACTACTAATATTGGGTAATGTGGCTGAGCTGGTCAATGGTTTCCTTTGCTAAGTGTAGTAACAGTCTATACTACATTTGAAACTACAAAAAGTGACTAACGTGGGAATTGAAAATTTGTCATGAGATATTACAACAAAACAAGGTTACAAATCTGTGATTAATATGGTGAAGGCTGCCTTATATTTTTTTTATAGAAAAATCAACAAATCTGCAAAATGCCACCTGTGAGATATGTCATGAGCAATTATACTGACTGAAAAATTAGCTTTTAAGTTTCAGTTGCAATTTCACTTCATAGTTCATGGGATAAATTCATAAGATAAAGATGTTATGTTGTCCTGTCTCGCCTTCATTCTTGATGGTTGGGTTAAGAACCTAGCATCGGTTCCGACTCGGTTGTATACTAAAGCTCAAGAACTTTCACTGGCTCGAGGCTACATCCTATCCCAAGATGCCTAGTGACTGTTACTCAGATTTTGTTTACTGCTTGAAGCTTCGGGATTGCTTTTTTTGCTGGCTCAGGCTAAGTGGATTTTTCTTGTCCTTTTTGTGTGGTTGCTAACTAATAATTTGGTAGTAAAATAATCTCCTTGTTTGCTATATGTTGAGTATTCCTTGTTCTTGTTAAAGGACCTTTCCGATCTGTGTTTTTGGCTTTGTGTGTGCTGTTGCCTTTCTCTTAGGCCTCTATCTAGTGCTGCCCCCTTTTAGGAATCTGTTTAAGTTAGAGGATTCCCTGTTTTCTTTCCTTAGCCTGTTTTAGTTAGAGGACTCCCCTTTTATTCCTTTTGCCGTTTAAATTAGAGGAGTCCCCTCAAGTTAGAGGAGGGTGTCGTTTAAGTTAGAGACCCTCCTCTTTTTCTTCCCTCTTGCCACCCTTAAAAAAAAAACAAACAAAAAAAAAACTTGTTGTTTTTCCTCATAGAGTAGTTGGTTTTTTTGTAGTCTGCATTTGTGTGAAAAATTTACTAATTTGCTGTCTTTCACTAATGGTTGTAAATCTTGCCTAATAGTGACAGGATATCTAAAGAGACCAAACAGTCCGGCTTTAAAAAGTGTGATTCTTGCACACAAAAAATGTCAATCACTGATGGTCACACTAGATGTGTGTATTGCTTAAGTGCCATCCACCTGCATGATTCATGTTCTATTTGCCATGCGTTTAGTTCAAGAGTCCTGCAGGAACGGAAAAACAAGCTAATTTTTTGGAGTTTGTTAAAGAGGCCTTTTGATTCGGTGGTTGAAGGGACTCAGGCCTCCAAACCTTCAAACAAATCACCTAAAACTTCTTCAGCTCCAGCTTCCGAGCCATCGAAGAGACCTGAAAAATTGAGTTCCTCGCATCTGAAACCTGTTGGTTCCAAAAAGGAAAAGTCTGCTTCATTTCCACTTGCAGTTTTGGAACCATATAGTAGTCGAAAGAGGAGTCAGTCACCATTCTTGGATCCGATTCATTCTGTGCCGCAGTCTCCTCTATTGCAATTGGTGGCAGGTAGCCACAAGTCCTCCCATTCCTCTCGATCATCCAGGAGCCTTTCAGATGATGATGTGGACCAGATGGTTAGAAGGTTGTTTCGTATACTGGCCTTTGCAAAAGTTCTCACTAGCCCAGCCCAAACGGTTATGGAGCCGACTCTAGTACATTCTTTATCTTTGGTTTCTCCTCTGACTCAGTCGAGTTCAGAGCCAGAGTGCCTGGAAGCCCTAGTGGTGGAACCATCGGACCCAAAATCCATTCCCAGAGTTTTGGTGCTGATCTCCACTCCAACCACTTCGATGTTGTCTTCCATCGAGGGGCCTGGGGGCTGAGACTCCCCCATTAGTTCATGGGGGGAGAGTTGAACCGGGCCCTTGTTGGATCCAACTCTCCCACTTGGGGCTTTGGCGCAGGTGAGTTTAGTGCCCACATCAGTCTCGGAGCCATTCTCCTTGGCGTGGGTGAGATCCCTCGGTTCCTCAAATCTGGAGGCTCTCTCGACACAGGCTCATGGTGCCTTCGAGGTTATGAGAAGCGTGCTTTCCTCTGGGACTGCTCCACTCTTGGCTCCAGCTACTCTTCCCCCCAAAGGGCTAGTGTCAACCTCTACACTATCCCTCCAGTCCCAGCATAGAGAACCAATGCCCTGGGATGCCCAAATGGGTGAAACACTCTCTTCTGAAACCTCCCCGGAACATCCCCCCGAGGAGGTCTCTCAGAAGAGAACATGTAAGAGGAAACACATAAACTCCCCTGAGTCTGTCACATCTGATACCAACTTAGAGGATTCCGAACGGTCCCCACGGTCACCCTCTGAGGATGTCTCCTGTTCATACATCTTAAAGATCCTGAAACAGAGAAGTGGCTGGAAAACACTCTTCCCTTCTGAAGATGAGTCGGTGTACCTGGAGGCATTTGGTTCTCAACCCTCAACCTCTTGGGTGTCTCCACCTTTTGACTAGCTCCTGGGTGTAGTCAGTTGAAAGGCATGGAGCTCTCCAGAGTCAATGGAGCTGGTTCCGAGGAGGCCCAAGAAATTCATTACATCTCCAGAAGACAGGCAGTTTTTGACCAAAGGTGTCCCAGTAGATGTTATGGTGGTGGCGGCAGCCACCAAGAAGTAATTAGCTGAAACTTCTGCATCTGCCCATCTACCAAATAAGGAGTCTGGAATTATGGACAAATACAGGAAGTGTATGTTCTCTTCGGCGGCCTTTTCCCTTAGGTCGCTGAATTATTTATCCCATTTTACTCGTCTTCAGAGGGATCTCCTCAAAGAGCTAGGAGATACCCTCCAAGGTGCTACAGCTGCGTGAATATCTGACAAGATAAGCTCTCAGCTTGCGACCTTAACCTCTATAATTAACTCCTCCATGCGTCTCATTTCTTATGCTGCCAATGGAGTGAGCAGGGCAGCAGGCACAGGAATGGCTGTGAGGAGACATTCCTGGATGCATCTTTGTGAGCTTGCTGAATCCTTCAAGTCTTCCTTTATTGATGCCCTGTTTGACGGCTCATCTTTGTTCGGGCCAAAGGTGAAGGAGACTCTCACCAGGAGGGAGCAAGATGGCAAGACTCTGTCTGCCATGGGAGTACATTTCTCTGTCCCTACTAGACCTTATCCTAAAGGACAGAAGGGCAAAGAATGTGGTTCTGGAAATCCAAAGGACCCTCACCAGATACTTGTGATGAATTTTCCCCCAAGGGCAGAGGGGGAAATAACAATGAAAGACACCACCCTCGTGGCAGAGGGGGTTTGCAAAATTAGAGTGACAGAGATACATTCTTGGGTAGACCCTTACAACGCTCCTGAAAGGAGGCCCACCTGTCCACCTCTGGAGGCAGTCAGGGGGAGATTATCACTGTACCCAAAAGCCTGGCTAAACATGGCTCAAGACAAATGGGTACAGTCCATCATATCCAGGGGATACAACATTCGTTTCTCCATTCCACCCCTTCCATCAAAGACCACCCCAGACATACCACCCAGTCAAAGGGATCAAGCAACCCTAGAAATTCAAAGGTTGCTAGAAAAAAGAGTCATCCAAGAAGTCCCCACAGACCAAATTGGATCCAGAATTTACTCAAGGTTCTTTTTAGTTCCAAAAAAGACAGGGGATGGGAGACCAATTTTGGATCTCAGCAGACTGAACAAGTCGGTAAAGAAAACAAAGTTACGGATGGTAACACTGCAGTCTATACTCCCCTTTCTGGGACAAGACAATTAGATGTGTTCCATAGATCTTCAGGATGTGTATTACCATATAAAGATGGACAGACGATCCAGAAGATATCTATGCTTCCAGCTGGGAGCCAGTCGTTACCAATTCAGAGCTCTGCCTTTGGCCTCACTACAGCCCCCGGAGTGTTTACCAAATGCATGGCAGTAGTTACGGCTCACCTGAGGCATCAAGGACTCTGGATGCTTCCATACTTAGATGACTGGCTCCTGACCACCACCACTGAGCATCTACTAACCAGGACAAGAGACATCACCATTCATCTCATGCTCACAGATGAGCATTACTATAAATTTAGAAAAATCTGCCTTGTTGCCATCACCGCATATTACCTTTATAGGGGCAGACTTAAACACAAAAGACATGGTGGCAAAACTGCCTCACAAAAGAGTTCAAACGGTGCTCCATCAGGTGTCAGTATTGCTCATAAAGAAAAAAGTGCAAGCAAAATTTGTCCTCAAGGTTCTGGGTTCAATGGCAGCTGCAATAACATTAGTCCCACTGGTGCATCTACACATAAGAATATTACAGTGGCTACTTTTCTCTAAGTGGTCCATGCAGGAGTTGCCCATGTCACACAAGATTCTCATTACGAACACCTGCAAGAGGGGCCTACAGTAGTAGCTTCAGTCCATGCAGGTAACGATAGGTAGTCCATTTGGTCTTCCCCAACCTGTAGCTACAGTAACCACAGAGGCTTCCCAGATTGGGGTGGGGGCATTATCTGGGACAGACTGTCCAAGGGACTTAGAAAGAAAATGAATACCACTTGCACATCAATGTCCTAGAAATGAGGGTGGTGCTTCTGGCATTGCAAGCATTCCAGAGCTCTCTTCCAATGGTACAATTGCAATACAAACAGACAATATGTCCGTGGTGTGGTACATCAACAAACAAGGTGGAACCAGATCCTACCCTGTCTGTCAAGAGGCTCAGAGAGTTTGGCAATGGGCAAGTTTTTCTCAGCATTTTAAACTGCAACGCACATCCCAGGGAAATCCAACGTGATAGCGGACAGGCTAAGCAGGGCAATTCTTATGCTTCACAAGTGGTCCCTCAAACAGGAAATTGCAAACTGAATTTTTTGCAAATGTGGCCAGCCTTGCTGCGACCTTTTTGCCACATCCATCAACTCCAAATGCAGCAGCTACTTTGCCTTAATCCCCCCTCCAGGGGAGTCACCCAGGGATGCACTTGTTCACAATTGGCCCCCGGGACTTCTTTACGCATTTCCCCCATTTCCATTAATACCCAAAGTTCTCCAGAAAGCCAGATCATAGAGTTGCAAGCTGATTTTCATTGCTTCTTACTGGCCTCATCAGATATGGTTCCCCTTTCTATGGCCCCATCTTCAGGAGGTGCCTTGGATCCTGGACCCAGTGCCGGATCTTCTGACTCATCAGTCAGGAACGGTCCACCCCTCTCTTCAAAGCCTCAAGCTGATAGCTTGGTTACTCCACTTCCCATCTTAGTCAGCTTCCAGAACTATCCCCAGCAGTGTGACACATTCTGTTTTCATCTTAAAAGAATACAACTAGGAAACTTTATGCAAGCAAATGAAAGAGGTTTTCTTGTTGGGCTGACAAGAACCATATAGATCCTTTTACAGCCACTATATCAGCAATTCTGGAGTTTTTAACAGAAACCTTTAATCAGGGTGCAGTGGCAGCCATGGTACGAGTACAACTAGCTGGAATATCAAACTACCATGAAGGAGACATGGGATCTAATATAATGTCCCACAAATTGTGCAAAGCCTTTCTGAGGGCTACATTCCTTTTAAGACCTCCCATAAGAGAACCACCATCTCCTTGGGAACTAAATTTGGTGTTATCCTCCTTAATTCTTCCTAAATTTGAACCAGCCTCCTCTTGCCCACTAAAGTTCTTATCTTGGGAGACAATCGTTTTGAAAACCATTACTTCCACTAGGAGGGTTTCAGAACTGCAAGCTCTGTGTGTTTATCCCCCCATCTGATTTTCCACAATGACAGAGTGTCTCTCAGGACACATCCTTCCTTTCTGCCAAAAGTCTGTTCTGAGGCCAATTTAAATCAGTCTATTGAGCTACCAATGTTTTTCCCCAATTATGGCAACAAGGCAGAATATGAGCTTCCCCAATTGGATGTACATAGGCAGTTATGTTTCTACCTACATAGGACAAAAGATTTTAGAAAATCTGACCAACTGTTTGTTTCATTCTCAGGAAACAGAAAAGGAACTTCAATTTCAAAAGTCACCTTATCAAAATGGCTTATAGACACCATTACTTATATAACTCAGAATAAAGAGCTGCCAGGAAAAATTAGGGGGCTTTCAACTAGAGCTATGTCGACTTCCACTGCCTTTCAAGCTAGGCTCCCTTTGCATTCAGTTTGTGCTGCAGCTACATGGGTTAACTCTCATACCTTTATCAATCATTACAAAGTAGATGTGGCCTCCCGGAACAGGGCATCCTTTTGTTCCACTGTTCTGAAGAGTTTATTCCCTTGAGCTACCCGAGTAAGAAGGTGCTGGGGATGCTGTCCCAACCATCAAGAATGAAGGTGAGATAGGGCAACATAACATAAAGAAGTTATGTACTCACCATAACGTTCCATGTTTGTTGTCCATAATCTCACCTTCATTCTTTCATCCCACCCTCCTTCCCCCTTCCTGGAGGATCGAGAGGAATTTTTCTGAAATTGGCTGTAAGTTTCTGATTCCCTTCATGCCTTAGGAATTATGGGCAGAGGATCTATTGTAGTAACTGTATTGTGTTGCATAGTCTAGTGATTAGTTGTCTCAAACGAGATCTGGGTAATAGTCACTAGGCATCTTAGGATAGGATGTAGCATCAAGCCAGTGAAAGCTCTCGAGTTTTAGTATATGGCCGAGTCGGAACCGATGCTCGGTTCCGAAACCAATCATCAAGAATGAAGGGGAGATTATGGACAACAAACATGGAATGTTATGATGAGTACATAACTTCTTTTTTTCTAAAAGATTAGTTCTAGAATGTTCATATCAATGTTTGAATTTAGACTTCTCATTAGAAGTTCAAGAACTGTAATTATGAGTCCTACAAGAGTGAAAAATAAAGTGTGAGATCACAGGAATATAACAAATGTGAAAACTCACTATATAACTCCTTTAACTCATTCCCTCCAGAGCAACTCAGAAAATGCTGCCTGCTTACTTCCACCATAGGAGCAACATTGCAGCCTGAGTTCATTTTTAGATAATCCATTTGTAATACCATACAGAAAACAAATGTTCATAACTCTTTAACCATAAGAGCTAGACTAAAGATGTAAATGCGAAAGTCATTCAGCAGACACTGACCTTTCCAACAGTGCAATTGTTGATAGTGTGTATCTAAGTCATTATTGAATATTTGCCAAGGAATGCTGATATTGTGCATATTTTTTTTACCTTTTTGGTAAAGCAAATCACAATATCTTGGTGAATGTACCATGTAGACCCATACAATTTGCAATTAATTTGTTTGTATGAATGTCAGCTTTAAAATGATACCTTAATGATTACTGTGTGATGCTCCGTTACTGAGATATTCACATAAATATGATTAATATTATATTTCTCACAATTGATAAATAAACAAAGCATAA
Source organism: Protopterus annectens (assembly GCF_019279795.1). NCBI lineage: Eukaryota > Metazoa > Chordata > Ceratodontiformes > Protopteridae > Protopterus > Protopterus annectens. The sequence goes on from NC_056743.1 coordinate 1,572,706,182, forward strand.
TATATCATCACCTGTAACAGACAGAGACTACATATCAGTATACAAGTTGTCTGGCTCAATGTCATCTTCAAAATGATGCATCATTTGTGTCATCACCCTGCCCCCTTGCAAAGAAATGAGCCTAATAATGAGAAATATTGCAAATGTATGTTGTGTCTTTCGGCTTTTCTTGGTTAGGGGTCGCCACAGTGGAACTCCGGTCCGCTAATGATTGGCAATAGATTTTTACGTACCGAGTTGCCGGCTCTGATGCACAACCTTCAATGAAGGTATGCCCATTCATGCATGTCTCCACACAGAAGATGCTCTAGCTGAGAATTGAACAGGACAACGTCTTACTGTGAGGCAACAATGCTACCGCAGCACCACCACCGCAGTTCAATATTGCAAATATAATTTTCATAATTCTACAAGACTAAGCAAACTCTGATATATGTACATATGTACAGCATACAGGCACAGTTCTTTTACCATATTGTAAGGAGTAATACTGTCTTCAAAATGTGGTATTACTTGGCACATTGACATATTCCCTTGCAAAGTTATTTACCAAAATATGAAAAAAATCATAATTTCCATAACATAAGCCTTAAACAAACTGTATCTATACATGTGTACAACATACAGATACAGTTCTTTTACCATGTTGTAAGGACTAATACTGTCTTCAAAATGAGGTATTACTTAGCACATTGACATCTTTCCTTAGCAAAGTCATTCACTAAAATATGAAACAAAATCATAATTTTCATAGCCTCAGTCCTAAAAACTGTGATATCTGTACATGTGTACAGCATACAGACACAGTTCATTTACCATGTTGTACGTACTGATACTGTCTTCAAAATGAGGTATTATGTAGCATGTTGACAACTTCCATAGCAAAGTTATTTTCCAAAATATGAAAAAAAGTCATAACTTTTCATAACTTAAGTCCTAAACAGTGATATCTGTATATATGTACAGCCCATGGGCACAGTTCTGTTACCATTTAGAACTATCGCTGTCTTTAAATGAGGTATTACTTAGCATGTTGACATGTTCCCTAGCAAAGTTACAATTACAATTCTTTTACTGTGTTCTAAGCAGTGAAAAATGTTTTCATTGAATGTAATAGACTTTCACTTACCATACAGCTCCTCCTTGGTCATGATTGTTTTCCATATTTTGCCACTAGGCATATGTTGCCAGTATGTCATGCATTACTGCCATCACACCATTGTGCAGATCAGTCAAGAACAGGCCACCATGACTGCATGCATTCAAAAATCTTCTTGATTTGAAACCTCAGCTGTTAAGTGGATGAGTGATGACATTGTTCCCTCCAATGTGCAATACAAGAATGTCAGGCTCAGGGCAGATGGAACACTTCTCTTCAAACAAATGCAGGATTCAACCCCAATGCACATCTCTTCTTGCAATCCAGTGTACCTTCATGCTAGATGTGGGGAAGCTCAATTTGTAGTATTTATTTCTGGAAGCATGTTTGGCAGCCAACTGAAAGTAGGAATGGCCACACACCCACACTCCCACTTGTTGTTCACCTGCTCTTGAAGCCATGTCACTGTCACAAGGTAGAAGTACCTGCACAGAAAGAAATGCAAGTTGGTTACTGACAATGTTTGAGGGATTTATTGCATTAATATGACATGTATATGAATATAATGTTCATTACTTTGTGTGCCTGTTGGAATCTTCACTGCTATTTACATAGGCATTATTCTTTTGGTTCATTATTTGCAAAGATGATACAGAGGTACATACCTAACAACCTGAAAAGCAGCAGCTTACACATGTTATCAGATTAGTAGTAAACACATATCACTGTAAACATACACATTCTTGGCATAGCCAAATAATGTAATGTTTGTTGCCCTGACCTGCATACATTTAATGTACCAGAGGGGAGGGAGAGTGACTGGAGAGCTACAGAAAGATCACATGAGAAAAGAGAAAGATGTACCAAACTCTTTCTTTTTGCAGGTGGCCTTTCGAGGAGGGACTGAAGGCATCAGAGTGGCACCCTTTAAACCATGCATATGCAGGACAGCAGCACAGTGGGACCCAGCTCCAAGTTCCTCACTGTCATCCAGGATTATCCTAAGATTCATGGTGTCTAGGCATGACATCCACAGATGCACGCACATCATGATGTTACATACCTGCACAGAGGCAGTTGAAAACAACACAGCAGAACACTATGCAGTGACTGTGTGATACAGGAAACTACAACATGATACAATGTTCTGTTGCAGTATTTCACAAAAATATGAGCCATGTAACCACCGTGTGGGTATATTAAAACACAAACAAATTGTACAAAATGACAGAAACAAACTGGCGGCTTGAAATGACTCCACATAGACAGAACCCTAAATTTGGCTTGTGCATTCATCAATGTGCTAACAACTTCTACTGATGCGAATAACAGTAGGAGCTGCTGACAGTTTCACCTGACAAGTGAGAATGACTCCGTGCTGTATTGTAACTGCACTTATTGTTAATGTGATAGTGCCCTACATTTAATTACTGCAGGGTTCTGCACATTCAGACATAGGTGATAATTGCTGCACAAAACCTGTCAAGTAGGCATTCATTATATTACCTTGTGCAGCTGCTATATAACACAGACTCAGTATCATCTGTTAGGAGAAGACCAGAGTAATTCAGTAAAAATAGTATAACACTTATATATACCCTTTCTCCCACCTAAATTCCACACATGACTGACAGAGCCAGGAATATTGCCCAAAATATATGGTTGTTCCATGCTGGTACTTTTGTGCAAGTAATAACATTTATGTCAGTGAGCCAAACACTGAGTATAATCATAAACAGAAATGACAAAGTCAGAAATATGTAAATTACTTGGCTGATCCATATAAGAATTACTCCAAAATTAGTAAATCATTTTATCTCGCCTAACCATCCATCTAGTTAGAATAAGACACAGCAGTGAAAAAGGCAGCAATATTGTCCAAAATATCTGGTTGAACTATGCCAAAAATCAGCAATATAATATATCTCAGTCAGCCTTTCAACCCACCCAAACATGTTGTGGCAGTCTGACCATGTATGCAGAAGCACTTCCCTGATGCATAATGAATTATTTCACCAAGCAACATCTTCATTAGTATGTCCAGGTGTACACATGCACCAGAATAAAACATTCACCCAACTGACCCCATCAGTAAAACGTTGCGGTATGCATAATCACCAAAATGAAACATTTACCCAAAGGACCCTTCAGTAGCATTTTTTAGTATGTGCAATCACCAGAATGAAGCTTTCACCCAAGCAACCCCTTCAATAAAATGTTGATGTATGCACAAGCACCTGAATGAATAACATTTCCTATTATCTGCAGTCACCAAAATGAACCATTCACCCAAGCGAACAGTTAAATAAAATGTTGATGTATACACAAGCACCTGAATGAAATATTTCATCAAACTACCCTTCAGTAACATTCCTCAGCATTACTCAGTAGAGAAGACTATTTCAGCTGATATTATTCAGGAGAACCAAAATATACGTGCAGAACCTTTGGATATATTTATCAGCATTGTTCTTGTTATCAAGCATTCCAACATTTCTACAGATTGTTATTTATCACCAATGCTCTTGAAGTCAATATTTGGATATTGTTAACATCTGTTCTTCACAAGTTTAGATATCCATTCCCATCTCATTTCATTTGTTTCCTGTTAATTCAAGTATATGCTTGAAAGCTGAATACATAAAAAATAAATAAATAAATATTTCATAACCATCTCTGAAACCTGAGGCAAAGGTAACTTATACTGTTTACACCATATTTGTACTAATTAAAATAGTCTAGTAAATAATAGACCAGGTCAGAGAACAGGTCATGGCTCCATGCCACCATTGTGCTGGTGAATCTGTATTATTACACATAGGTTCATAGGATGACACCAAACTGGTGGACTTCGAGAAAGTCACCAGGCCCATGGATGAGGATAAAATGGTACATACTACTTATATACATCTAGCAAAAGCTTTTGATACAATCTCTCACTCAGCGATCATAGTTAAACGTACTGAGTTAGGCATGAACCCCTACATCATCAGATGGATAATAAACTGGATCACTTACAGGACACATGTCTGGATAGGTGAATCCACCTCCAATAAGATGCCTTTTACTAGCGATGTCCCACAGGGCTGAGTGCTGGGACCTCACCTGTTTGGTATATACTTTTCTGAAGTGAAGGGCAATGTTGGGGGCCTCAAGCTTACCAAGTTAGCTGACAACTGTAAGCTGGGAGCAATCAATGAATCTTCAAACGGTGTTGACATCCTACAAGCAGGCCCAAAATATTACAAATGACTGGCACCAAAACCTTGTTTTGAGGCAAATTGCTAAAAAATGTTTAATCATACCCTTCAGTAAATCACATATTCCTGCAAATTACAATACTGATAGTGCACCCCTAAAAGTAGACCTAGTGGTGAGGGACCTAGGAACACAGATAGCTAGTAACCTAAACTGGATATCAAGGACATAGCTAGGCATACTCAGTGTACTCAAATGTGTACATTTTTTTTTCTGAGTATCTCTTGGAAATTTCAGCACTCAAAAATGCAGAATGTTTAGAACTTTGTAAATTACAGTATGGAAATATATAAAGAGTACTTGTGTGATAGGAATACACCTTTAAAAAGAGCTTTCAATGAGTATAAATGGTAACAGTTGAAAATAACATTCTCGCTTCCTATATGTCTAGGGTTAGCATTTTGAGAGTTGAGTACATTTTTAAAAGGATAGGTGGGTGGCGAGGGCAAGAACATTAGATGTGAGTACAAAATGTAAATTTCTGGCTACACCCCTGCTGAACTTATAAGAATGAATAATCACCTATGAAATTATGATATGAATGAAGTAAGTCTTCAGTGATCGATGAAATACTCTACTTAAATTTTAAACAAATCAGTTTCCCATTTTTTAATCTCCCAGTATAGGACTATGAAAATCCTATTATGGGAGAAGTCTATACAGCTAAATAACTTTAGATACACACACATGCATGAGTTACTTGTTGTGCCAGTGTGTTAGAAACTCTGACAAAGAAAGGGTTACAGGTATAGCAGGAAGTAGTACCTACATAATTACTACAGACCAGTGAGACTATAGCTTTTAAAGCAATGGTAGGCAGCCAAAAATCTTCACAGAACTAACTATAATTACTACAGACCAGTGAGACTATACCTTTTAAGATAATGCATTCTGGTGTGGGTGTGCATGTGTGTACGAGAGAAATGGCAGCAGTGGTAGTGGTGCTGTGGTAGCGTTGTCGCCTCACAGCAAGGCGTTGTCCCATTTGATTCTCAGCTAGAGCGTCTTCTGCATGGAGGCATACGTGAATGGGCGTGCCGTCGTTGAAGGTTGTGTGTCAGGGCTGGTAACTCGGCACGTAAAAATCCACTACAAAACATTAGCGGACCGGAGTTCCACTGTGACGACCTCTAACCAGGATAAGCTGAAAGACACAACAACTGGTGAGGAAGCTAAGCTGTGAGAGTTACATTCTGCAGAAATGGTAATACTAGTGCTTTTGTTGTGTGCAAGAGAAACGGCAGCAGCACTGTTTACTCATGAGGAAGCTGTTACAGTAATCGGCAGTTACATTCTGCAAGGAGAAGAATTAAGCTGCATTCAAGTGTGT